>NW_019525661.1:1768361-1776737 GCF_002814215.2 Seriola lalandi dorsalis | reverse complement strand
AAATAAGCCACGGGAGTTTTTTGAACGAGAATTGAGAAGACTTCTATCAGTAAGACTTGCATACGGGAGACAGATAACGTTAATAGGAGCGGGCTACAAGCATCTTACATGGTGAGTTACCGAGTGGCTAAAACTGGCAAGCCACACGCTATTGTGGAGGACTTAATTGTCCCTGCTGCCACGGATATGGTTGGGACAATGCTGGGGGAAAAGGCCAAAAAAACTATACAGACCATGCCTTCATCAAACAAAACTGTTTCTCGGCGCATCAGTGACATGGCAGAGGACGTTTTAAAACAGCTACTACATCGCGTACGAGCCAGTGAATTTTACGCACTACAGCTGGATGAGTCGACAGATGTAGCGGGCCTGGCACATGTCCTGGTATATGTGCGGTACATTCATGAAGGGACAATTAAGGAGGACATGCTCTTCTGTAAATCTCTGGAAAAAAGGGCAACTGGAGAGGACATTTTCAAAATGCTGGACACCTTTGTGACATCAAACGGACTTATGTGGACACAATGTGTTGACATCTGCACAGATGGTGCAAAGGCCATGACCGGGAGACACAGCGGAGTAGTAACGCGCGTGCAAGCGGTTGCGCCTGATGCCACTTGGGTTCACTGCAGCATCCACCGAGAGGCTCTTGCTGCCAAGGGAATGTCTGCCAGCCTGAAGAATGTTTTGGACACAACAGTGAAAATGGTGAACTTTGTGAAAGCCAGGCCCCCGAACTCTCGCATATTTACTGCATTATGCAGTGAAATGGGCAGCGATCATGAGACGTTACTACGTCACACAGAGGTACGCTGGTTATCAAGAGGCAAAGTATCGACACGTTTCTTTGAACTCAAAGATGAACTTAAGATTTTCTTCAGTGACCATAACTTTCATTTGTCTGAATATTTGCACAATGAAGAGTTCCTTACACGCCTGGGTTATCTGGCCGATATTTTTTCTCGCCTGAACGAACTTAATCTTGGATTACAGGGGGTTTCCGCAACCATATTTAACGTGCAAGATAAAATTGAGGCCATGATAAAGAAGTTGAACCTCTGGTTAAACTGCACGGAGAACAACAAAACAGACGTCTTTCTGTCGTCGTATGACTTTTTGTGCGCAAATGAACTGTGTTTGACAGACAGTGTGAAACATGACATAACCGTGCGCCTCAGTGAGCTGGCTGCACAGCTGCGCAGGTGTTTCCCCGAAACTGACAGGTCAGATAGTTGGATACGTCATCCATTTACAGCTGTGCCAGCTTCTTTATCAGTATCTGAACAGGAGAGTCTCATTGAGATTTCAACTAATGGATCCCTGAAAATTGCATTTAATGAGAAGCCACTGCCAGATTTCTGGATTGGACTGCGCACAGAACAGCCTGCGCTGGCCAAACACGCTGTCAAGACCTTGATGCCCTTTGCCACCACGTACTTGTGTGAGAGTGGATTCTCAGCGCTGACAACTATGAAAACAAGATACAGAGCGAGACTTTGTGTGGAGAACGATTTAAGACTCAGACTTTCTCAGATTCAGCCAAATATTGCAGAGTTATGTGCGTCCTTTCAAGCACACCCTTCTCATGAAAGCTGTGGTGAGTTTGTACTTCAGTTTGACTGAATATGTTCTAGAAATGTTTGTTAAATTTCTTTTTTCAAAAGTGAACTGGTATTGCTCACTGAAAATGCTGTAAAAATGAATCTATTTGGTGAAAGATTTTATTTGATGTGTTATATGTATATGTGTGTGGTGGTGTGTGTGTGTGTGTGTGGGGGGGGGTACATGGCTGGAGGTCAGATGTCTGAAGGGGTACGTGGCTGTGAAACGTTTGGGAACCACTGCTCTAAGGCAATTCACTTTGGCTGGATAACTTTAGCTGAGACTGGCGTTGACCAGATGACTTTAAACTGTCAAAAACGAAAACTTAATAATTAAAGGTTACAAAATTACTCTGAAGCACTCCTGTTGTTTTGGTTCCATTGGTCTTGACTTGGCTTATAAAAATAAAAGATCACGCATGTAGACAAAAAGAATGTTACTTGGAGCACGTGGCAAAGAAAGAATAAAGGATGCCGTCAAACGAAAGTGCAAAAATGGGCGAGAAGAAAAGAGGCGTGGCTAAGAGTTTGGAACTGCATTGCTACTGAGCTACAAAAAACCATTGAGCTGGACTTTGAGCCTGGACTTTTCATAGGTTCGAGGCTGCAAATGAAACACCACAAGACTACCATATATGCCAGGGAGGGCCAACAAATGTTACATGTTCATTCCAATCGTTCCCCTCAGCTGGTGATTTTACTAGCAAGTTCCTTCTGGAAAGAATCCTAATCAGTGAAAACATCCAACGAGCTGTAGTAAGAATGAAAGCATGCAGACCATCCAAGACACATGGTGTCTCATCACTTATGTATACTGTCAACAATTCAACATTTACTCCTATTAAGCATTAGGAATTTTATGATACATTTGTGCTGGATACTGCGACTAAGTAACAGTAAACATAATAGTTTAAATTCTTAATGTGGAAAATGACATCTCTTTAATCTGTGCTCTTCTGAACTCTACAGTAGTCCACTGATACTTAGAGATGACAATAAACTTAATTGGAGTACATGTTTAGAAGAATTTATGAGTTGTTTGTGTTTAAGCAGAAACTACCTAGTGAAACTATGATATTTTATAAAATTACTGGCTCATGACAAAATATCTTGCGTCAACACAATCAAGCAAAAGTTTAGTTCCTCCAAAAATCACAACTTGCCCAAATAGATATGTTGTATTTCATTATAACATTTACTTTAAACAGGTTTACCACAGGGTGCTAGTGTCAGGTCTGAGCAGCCAGCCGTGTTTTTATTTAATTCTGTTAGTGGGAGATCTGAAATTCAAATGATACATACAATTTATTGTGGAGATGTCAGTTGGCAGAAATGTTTGTTTTTAATTCTGGATTTGATTTTTGATTTCCTTGTGGGTTGATTATTTTGAGTGAGTTATTTGTTTATATTGCATGATTTAGTTATTGCATGAGTTGTTTCGTTAATCCTTTATTGATATTGTGCTGTGTGTGTTCTTTATTGATGTGCGCATTTTTTTGACATTTCTGCCATTGAGCCCCTGGACTGAGACAGCGGAAGTGGGTCAAATCAGCTCAAACACTTGCACCTGGGTAATTGGACAACTCGGCTCTCAGCCAATCCGAAGGAGAGTGACTCTGTGGACAATGGCCAGCTGTGTTTCTGGATGATTCTGCTAGTGGGAAGTCTGAAATGCACAATACATACAATTTATTGTGGAGACACTGCAGTTTTGTTATGTGCTAGCTCAGAATATCAGACAAGTACTAACACTTTCTTTCAGAGTTAAGATACAAACCATCTCTGCAAAACAAAGTAAAACTGAAAATTATTCTCACCTTAGCATCAACAGTGTAGATGACAAAACACACATCTTTGGTTTGCTGCAAGTTCTGGAAAAACATCCTCATCCACCTCTATGCCCTGCTCATCTGTGACTTTCAGCTCTGTATTTTCTGGAATGAGGAACTTCTGCACTGAAGCATAACAATCAATATTTAATTTAAGAGAAGTTTTATTACTTCTCCTTTCATGAGATGGTACAAAACATACCGAACATACCTGCACTGATAAAATCTGAGAAGCTGACTTCTTTCAGTTTCACATATTTCTTTGTCACTCTGTGTTTTACCTTTATCAACATCTTGACCGCTGTTGGTAGCTATTATGGTAGCTGTTATCAAATGTTTGGCATGTTTAATAGCATAATATTAATCCATAAACATGTTTATGTGGTGTGCTAGCCTGCCTTCATTACCCAGCTCAACTGTTTGCTTATTAGCTAAGCTAGGTTTAGCATCTGAGGCAAGTGTCTCCGTCATTTACTTGAAAAATTGTCTCATCACAAGGTTGCATTGTTGGCTAGGCTGTTATTTCAACCATAATTGTAGGAAAATGTACGAAGCGGTACCTTGTTGACATTCCTTCACTGCATGTCCCATGTTGTAACCGTTACGTCCGAGCTGTGCAGAGTGTACCGCTAAAGGAAACGATGCACGCTCAGTAAGTATGTTGAAAGAAACTAGAAACACTATAAGCTAATGTTAACCACTTTATAATTCACACAGAAAAGTAATGAGGAGTATAGATTTAATTTCATGCACCAAATCACGGAGCAAAATGCATGAAGCTATCAAGTTATTTTCAGCACATTCAACAAATAAGGTGCAAGCATTAACCTAAGCAGCTAACTAGCAAGTTCGTCCAAGCATAAAATATGCAGCTATATTACACTGACATATAATCCCCCACTGCATAACATATAGTTTGAAAGGTAAAATGGCACTCTTACCTGCCTCAATTGAACACTGCTGGGCGTGGCCGACAACAAATACGAATCAACACCAACTGTGGTAATGAATCAGCTCCTCAACACCCAGTGGATGAACACCTAAACTCTGCCCAAGAGTGTCCCTGAACACCAGCTGTAGTATGATTGAGAGAAAAAACTCAAAAAATCTAAGTCTTTCACACTTTTTTGTGTAACTCCTGATTTTTCAGCTCCAGAAATCTGTTGTGCGGGAGGTGGCGGTCCACAGCCAATCCGCTCTCAACCATGACACATGCTAGTCGTCTACATAGACCTGACCAGCGATGGACTTCAGATAGTTTATCAAACTTCTTCAGTACCAGTTCCTCTAAATCTGGAAGCAGCGGTACAGAAAAAGAACATGACTGACTCACTTCATCATCAAAACGGGAAGCTGTGTGGTCTGTCTCAGCTGGCATTTCAATTTCCAATGCTTGAGCGGACCAAGTAACGAGTTGGCAATAGAGGGGAGGTGGTTGCTCCTGCTCCTCCTCCACCTGGCTTGCCTCCACACACAGCTGACGGGGGGGCGGTCTTCGACCTCTGACTCAAACCCCAGGATGTCAATCTCCCCTTCATCTGATGCATCAGATATGGGACGCACTAGGTCAAGCTCCTCCTGCCCCACCTGGACATAGGAGGGATGCTGTACAGTAAATGGAGCTGCCACAGGGGAGCGTATTGTCAACCCTTTCCCAATGACTGCACATAGGGTAAGGACCGATTGAGGTTCGACCTCCACTTGGTCATTCCAAACCACCACTCTTGGCTGCTTCGCCTGCTGGAGCTGCCCAATGAAAGTGGCTGGACGCTTGTGAGGGAATGCTAGAGCCCTAGCCTCCTTCACTATAGTTGGCAGAATAAAACAGTTCATACGGGATGCTGGGTCCTGGCTGCCCATGTCCGGCCCTAAGCTATGGACACACTGATCATGACCATCCTCCATTGGCATTTTTAACCCACAGCCCAAACTGGTTTGGGCTACCAAGTTTGCCATTTCTGCCATTTATGACACTCATCCAAAGCAGCTACTCAACTTTCTGTTGACTGAGCAAGTTGTTACTGACGTTTTTCTCACTTAGATCAGACAGTATAGAACATCTATATAGATGAAAATTTCCAAACGAAAAAAGTGGCTGTAACTCAAACTGTTTTTATCCCAGAAATTGGTCTTAGATTTTCTATCTGGATTTCTGTCTACATTGTATATAATTAATATAATCATCCATATTGTATAGGAATGTGTTAGTGGTTTAAAACACATATTGAGTCACTCTGAGGTTTTATATTGGTAAAGCTGCACCAGTAAATGTTTTAACATTAGTAATGGAATAAAGAGCTATGTGCAATATGAGAGGTGTCACGCTTAGTGATGAAACACATAGATAGATATTTTATTTATCCACTAGGGGAAATTCATGTGACCATTAGCTAATTGTTGATAATAATAATTATCACAGTTGATAAATAAACAATAATAATTAGATTAGTCCACTTCATTTGGCTGAGGAGTTGTATAGCCTGATGGCAATGGGAACAAAGGATCTCCTGAACCTCTCTGTTCTGCAGTGTCACGGCTATGAAGGGTTTGTCAGGGTTTTAGGGGTAAGGCTGGACCCAAATGCAGCCAACACAGGGGGGTGGGGTGCAAAAAGGTTTATTAAATTAACAAAGAAGCTTACACACAACACTGGTGAAGCACGGGGAAACACAGGGGAAGTACAGGGAAACACAAGCACCTAAACAACAGGCCAAAACACAGGGAACCACAGGGGATGACAACAGGTAACATCAACAGGTAACATGAGCGGACTGAAGACAAACCAGACATGAACAGCTTGAGGGAAATCCATGGATGAACAGACCGAGGGAAATCCAGAAGTCAGACGTGAACAGGCTAAGGACAAACCCAGAGACAACAGATGAACCGACACAGACAAAGGGAAGCACAAAGACTATATAGACAAGGGAGGCAAGGGTGATTGAACACAGGTGAAACACATTAGGGCGGGGCAGACAATCACCACACAGAAAACAGAACCAAGACAGGAAGCAAAACACTGAGACACACAATGAAACAAATTACAAAATAAAACAGGAAATGCACGGGGAAACCGAGCACAAGACAGGGAAGACTAAACTAGACACTAAAAATACCCAAAACCCAGAACAGAAACCCAAAACACAGAAAACTAAATCAAGAAAGTCCAAAAAACCAAAACCCTGGAGCCTCCAGGCTATTTGCTAGTGCTCACGCTGAGACACACAGTGTCTTCCCAGAAGTCAGTTTTATCGTTTCACATATACAGTATATGATTCTGAAAAAGCTGCAGAGAGGTTTCTCTGTTCAGTGGCCCTTAAAGGAGTCATTTGTAAGATCGTGTTACTTGCTCCGCCTAATTCAAACAGTATGTTTTAATTTACCTATAAAAATATGAAGGCAAGGGGATACTGCATGACACATGCGTGTTTGGATGTTTTGTGCAGTATCCAATTAACGAAATTATAGGAAATAACAATAAAAAGATAAAATACTTTGTGACGGCCTGGATGTCTGGACTAGATGGCCAGACTCGACTAGCTAGGATGCGGCTAGTTGGTTAGCATGCTCATTTCAGTATATATCTATAATATACAATAGTTGGAGGTCTTGGTCATGACATCATCACTGTGGCTCCTTCACATTGATAGTGTTAAAGCATTGTTTGAACATTTTAAACTACAGCATCTCCATATTGTATGAATATATTTATTCCACAGTCTCACACTATGGAAAATATCACTATGAATCTATGGCTCTCTTCATCAAATACTTAAAGACCTACCTGCTTTTGTTTACAGGTGAGGTTCAAACTTTAGTATCAAGTTGTTTCAAGCTCTTTCTCCAAGTACAAGACATGTTACTGAGACCACTATGATATGTGATAGTCACATGGGACAATTGCGTCCAGTGTTTGAATCATCCTAGACTGGGCAAGTGACTTCTTCTCCCCTGCTGTGAGAGGCTATGCTATCTAATGCTATTACCATCCTTCTGTTAACCAAAGCTAAAACAAAAAAATGTTTGTGAAGTGCATGTATATTTTGGCCCCTCTTTCATTTATTTGGTTATAAGGACTAGTTATACACATAAATGATGCTGAGAATTATTTTTTTGGACCTAAAAAATAATCTATTTTGTCAAGGAGGACCATTGAATACCATGTGAGGCCACTACAGCTCAAATTGCAAATACATTGTGACACAAAAAACTTTTTGGAAATATCGAATATATTGAATACTTCTGAACATAAATAATAGGATGAGTAAAAGACACATTTTTTTCAGTTTCCTTGTGAGAGAAATTTGAGCAAGGATACCCCTTATCAGGCAAAGAGAGAGAAAAAAAAAGACATGGACGAACAAACAACCCTGTGACACCAGACTACAGTGTTTTCCAGGTGACTCTGTGCTACTTTCAGTAAACAGACTGTTCCCTGCCATTGCGATCTGGATGATAAGTTGCATCCTATATTTTGGCTTTGACAGTTCAATTTACCATTGTTTCTCTCTGAGATTATTCCCTCCTCTGTGTGATAGTCAAAACATTGCTCTCTGAATGATTGCCCTGTGAAAGCTCAAAATATAAATCTCCCCTAAAGAAGCCGAGCAATTCATTGTGCAGCTGATATTAGGTAGAAATGTACTGTCTCGCAGTCTGATGATGGATCTCTATAACAGGAGGCTGTGTTGGAGGAGGCTGCCTTGTTATTGATTATCCATATCACTATGAAGTCATCTGCTGGGGCTGGAGAGTTCACAAATTCAATAAAATACATGCTATGTTGCAAAATAGTATTCTAGTGTGTTGTTATGACAAAGGAACATTCAATGTGAGGTTAAATGCATGAATCTACTTCCTGAATTATTCTCTAATTTCTGCTTCTACAAACATGGCTCCAGGAAACTGACCCACATCTTTTCATGAAAAGATTTTTTTTTTTTAAA
>NW_019525661.1:1763867-1768341 GCF_002814215.2 Seriola lalandi dorsalis | reverse complement strand
CGGGGCACTTTATTCCAACGGTACAGTAGGCGTTATGCATATCCTTTCAGTGATACACTGGACTCTATATTGTCTAGCAGTAATAACAGTATTTTCTCGGTCGGCATACATCCGTCCACTGTGGTTGCGTCTCACTCCCTCGTACTATCGCTTTGTTTTTCGTATACGTCACACACACATATTACCCACAAAGCCACCTTCTTAAAGGAGCAGGCTTGGCTTGCAACAAACAGGAGGCTGTGTTGGAGGAGGCTGCCTTGTTATTGATTATCCATATCACTATGAAGTCATCTGCTGGGGCTGGAGAGTTCACAAATTCAATAAAATACATGCTATGTTGCAAAATAGTATTCTAGTGTGTTGTTATGACAAAGGAACATTCAATGTGAGGTTAAATGCATGAATCTACTTCCTGAATTATTCTCTCATTTCTGCTTCTACAAACATGGCTCCAGGAAACTGACCCACATCTTTTCATGAAAAGATTTTTTTTTTTTAAATAATAAAAAAAATACTGAAAGTCATCAAATTCCTGATGTTTGATTTAGCATACAATGGTAGATGGCCATTGTCATGGACATGTAAATGGTAATGTACTGTAAGGACGACTGTAGAAAATATCTGTCCCTGTCCTTGTTTTCAATTTTGAAGAAGCCACTGCTGAACAGAAACCTATTTATAACAGAGTATGACAGCATAAAAATATCACTGAACTGATCCACACAGTGTCTTTGTTTAACTTCACCACTGATATGATTTATTCACACATCTCTTTTTTCTGCACATGCACATATTTTTCTACAAATACAGATCTTTTCTACAAAATATAAAAAGTTGAATTTATCCTGCAGTTTTGTTTTATGAAGGCTGATTTACAACCACAAATCCTGGAATTATTTGTGAACCTCACCGTACACACTCATAATTTGAGCCCATAATCACAGGAACTTTAAATCAGTCTGTGTGATCAGACCTCAATATGCAAAGTAAATATGCAGAGTTGGCAGACTCATACCATAGCCATACCACTTATCCTTTGAGGGTCACAGGGGGGGCTGGAGCCAATCCCAGCTCACATTGGGTGAGGGAAGGAGACACCCTGGACAGGTAGCTGACATATACAGAGAACCAACCATTCATGCTGACAGGCAATTTAGAGTCGCCCATTAATGAAGCTTCCATGTTAAGTCTGCTATGTGCACTGGACTTGATGGGCACATCCTGAGGTGACAGAATGCACACACAATGCAGAGAAGGCAGAAGGTGGGAGTTCGATAAGGTGAGTGTTGACCAGACCTGTCAATCTGACTGACATAAAGAGGGACAGGTGTGACAGGTATGATCTGATGAAATGTCTCCAAGGCGCCGGTCCTGAGACACAGTGCCGCAATAAACGGTGACTTACTAAAATAGAGAATTTTCCCCTCTTGTTTGAAATGTACTGTTCGGCCTAACATGGGGTCAGACAAAGCAGGCCTGCTCAGGCTTTGTTCTGCCTTTCAAGCATTTACGTTTCATCCTATGTATTTAATTTAGCGCACTTTTAGTTCAGGCGGACTTTTAATTTGAAATTGTAAAAACCGGAAGTAGACGGGTGTACGGCAATTTTTGACGAACGATGCAGACGTTCGTTCATTTAAAGTAGAGGCTTTTCACGTGTTGATTCCCCAGAAGAGGCATCGCTTGTATGTATAACATATCTGTTGTAATTGAATAATTCATGTTGATTTAGGCTGTAAAAACAAAGTTAAAAAGAAATAGATGCTATCGCTAACTCGTTCATGCTATTGTTAGCTTGCAGAATGCTAGCGAGTAAGTGTGATTTCTCGTCAGTCAGTTAGCCGTCAGACAGTTGTATAGCTGATGTTATGTGTATGGAAACTAGGATGTTACTAATTTAGGTATTCTGTTGTTTTTTCCTAGTTTCACTCTCTTACTCTAGACTCTGTGTCTATCACCAGTTGGATCCAGTTCAGCGTGAAGAGTGAAATAAATCATCAAAACAAGATTCAGGCATTCTTCTCGTTTATGGATTAAAGAGAGTTTAGCTGACTGTATAGTTGGAGTTGCTACACTTCGGCGAGGACAGTACAGTGAAAAAGCGTAATTTGCTGGAGTTCAACATCTTCAGAAACAAAAAAGAAAAAAAAATGGATTTAGCAAGGACTGAAAATCAAAGAGCTCTCACTCCTCAACGTCAAGTGCTGCAGTAAAAGCACGTGCCAAAGCAGAAGCAAAACTAAAGGTGGAAAGAGCAAAGTTAGAAGCTGAACTCGGTGCACTTGCACTTCAAAGAGAGGCAGCCGCAGCTATCGCCCAAGCCGAGGCATTAGAAGCAGCTGAAGGAATAGAACTAGAATGTTCAAATAAGACTGATTTATCTTCTCACATAGCCTTGCGGAATGAAATTGCAACACGTACTATGGAATATGTTGTAGCACAGTCTCCGCCATCTGTCCATGCAACACAGCCTAAGACAGCATCGTCGCAAGCAAGCTACATCACATGGCATCCTCCAGAGCAGCTCAAATATGAGTCACAAGAAAAGGATGAGAACCTTAACAGATCGTCTGGCCACAACGCAGAACTGAGGCAGCCATTCGTCAACAACCATGATGAATTCAAGGATGCAACCCACATCAGCAAACCTTTCGATGTTGGCCATACAGATCCAGGAGGATGTGTTGCAGATCACATAACACCCAACAGAGACGGTGGATACCTCAAAAAACCCAAAACAACACATCATCCTCACAAATCACAGTTAGAGGCTACAGCTCCGTCATACATTCCTGTGTATGCTCATCACACCCCAAGGGTGACACCTGAAACAGAACACCTGGCACGATACCTGGCTCGTCGTGACTTAGTGAGTACAAGTCTCTATCAATTCAACGACCAACCTGAAAACTATTTGTCATGGCAGTCATCATTCAACAATGTTACTAGAGGCTTGGGACTAACATCCACTGAAACGTTAGATCTGCTCATAAAGTGGCTCGGACCAGAGTCTGTCAGACACATCAAAAGGATTCGCTCTGTGCACGCTGGGAACCCAGACGTAGCACTAAAGCAGGCCTGGGACCGCCTCCAAGAGTGCTATGCTGCACCTGAGGTAATAGAGAAGTCTCTGTTCAAAAGACTGGATGAATTCCCAAGAATTTCAGCCAAAGATTACAAGAAGCTGAGGGACCTAGGCGATCTCCTCATGGAACTTCAGGCTGTGAGAGAAGAAGGTTACCTCAAAGGATTAACCTACCTGGACACCGCCAGGGGCATTGAACCCATTGTGGAGAAACTCCCATATGGGCTACAGGATAAATGGCTTACGGCTGGCTCAAGATTTAAGGAAGAAAACGAAGGCTACTTCCCTCCATTTGATTACTTTGTTGATTTCATCTGTCACGAGGCACGACGAAGGAATGACCCCAGCTTTCTTCTTCCATGCGGCAGCAGAAGCAGCTTGAAATCAGACAAAGCAGGCTTGAGAAATTATGGAAACAAAATAGCCGTTCACAAGACAGATATCTCTTCAGGTAAAGATCCGCCTACGAACTCACCTGAGAAGAAGCCTGATGGGCCGGAGAAAAATTGTCCCATTCACCAGAAGCCTCATGCGCTGAGGAAATGCAGAGCATTCAGGGGCAAGAGCCTCGAGGAAAGAAAGAGGATTCTCAAAGAAAATGGGATTTGCTTCAAGTGCTGCACATCTGCCAGTCATCTTGCAAGGGACTGTAAGGCAACAGTGAAATGCCTAGAGTGTGATAGCGACCGACATAACACTGCCATGCATCCAGGTCCACCATCCGAAGTCTACAGAAGGTCGACACCGCCACCAGACAATGGCGGGGAGGAAGAGGAAAACAGCGGCGACAGCACAGCCATAAGTTCACAATGCACCCAGGTGTGTGGCCCAGGTCAAACAGCAAGATCCTGCTCGAAGATCTGTCTAGTTCGAGTGTATCCTCAAGGTAAACGCGAGAAGGCAGTTAATGTGTACGTGATTTTGGACGATCAAAGCACGATGAAATCAGATCATTGGTTCGATCTGATTTCTTTGAGCTGTTCGACATCAAAGGCCAACCATTCCCCTACTCACTCAGGACCTGCGCCGGACTGGTTGAGACATCGGGCAGGAAAGCAGAGGGAATTCAAGTTGAATCTCTGGATGGGCGGACTAGCCTAACGCTACCGCCGCTAATTGAGTGTAATGAGCTACTCACATTTAAGACAAACGTGCTACAGAACGGCCGTCCCTCCATCCTCGAACCCTGCAAAAGTTTCGTGAAGCTCACTGAGGGTGCGTCCGGTGGCAGGGAGCAGAAGAACAAACCCTGCAAGGTGTCACTGGAGGCCCTTGGACACAAGGTTTTCGAGGAGACGGATTCTGACAATAAACCTGCAACGTCCTTTGAGGATACAATCTTTTTGGAAATCATGGATCGAGAAATGTATAGGGACACGTCGAACAACT
>NW_019525661.1:1737827-1763817 GCF_002814215.2 Seriola lalandi dorsalis | reverse complement strand
GATCATTGGTTCGATCTGATTTCTTTGAGCTGTTCGACATCAAAGGCCAACCATTCCCCTACTCACTCAGGACCTGCGCCGGACTGGTTGAGACATCGGGCAGGAAAGCAGAGGGAATTCAAGTTGAATCTCTGGATGGGCGGACTAGCCTAACGCTACCGCCGCTAATTGAGTGTAATGAGCTACTCAATGACCGCTCTGAAATACCAACACCTGAGGCGGCCCGCCACCATCCACACTTGCGAAGTGTTGCTTCTTACATACCAGAACTTGACCCCAAGGCGGAAATCCTCATCTTGCTAGGCAGAGACATTGTTAGGGTCCATAAAGTCAGACAGCAAGTCAGTGGTCCTCATAACACCCCCTTTGCGCAAAGACTGGATTTAGGATGGGTTCTAGTCGGAGATGTGTGCTTAGGGAATGCACATAAACCAACGGTGAGCACATTTAAGACAAACGTGCTACAGAACGGCCGTCCCTCCATCCTCGAACCCTGCAACAGTTTCGTGAAGCTCACTGAGGGTGCGTCCGGTGGCAGGGAGCAGAAGAACAAACCCTGCAAGGTGTCACTGGAGGCCCTTGGACACAAGGTTTTCGAGGAGACGGATTCTGACAATAAACCTGCAACGTCCTTTGAGGATACAATCTTTTTGGAAATCATGGATCGAGAAATGTATAGGGACACGTCGAACAACTGGGTTGCTCCTCTCCCCTTCAGAGTTCCACGGCAACGTCTATCCACCAATCGCGAACAGGTGTCCACCCGCTTCACCTCCTTGGAGAAATCCTTGAGGAGGAAACCAAAGATGAGAGACCAGTTCCAGGAATTTATGAAGAAAATATTCGACAACAGACATGCAGAAGTGGCTCCGCCACTGGAAGAGAACGAAGAATGTTGGTACTTGCCAACTTTCGGGGTCTACCACCCAAGAAAGCCTGAGAACATCCGCGTGGTCTTTGATTCCAGCGCCAAGTACTTTGGCACGTCACTGAATGATGTTCTTCTCTCAGGCCCAGATCTCAATAACTCACTCATTGGGGTGCTGATCCGCTTTCGCAAGGAACAAGTAGCAGTGAGCGCCGACATCCAGCAGATGTTCCACTGCTTCCTCGTCCACAGACACCACAGAAACTACCTGAGGTTCTTATGGTACAGAGACAATGACATGTCTAAGGACATCATCGACTATAGGATGAGAGTCCATGTTTTCGGCAATAGCCCATCCCCATCTGTGGCCATCTACGGACTAAGGAGAGCTATCCAAGAAGGTGCACACAAACATGGAGAAGACACTGTTCAGTTCGTTGAACGTCATTTTTATGTAGATGATGGACTTATATCGGTGCCTAACGAAGCCGCAGCTATCAGCCTACTACAGAGAACGCAGGCAGCTCTCAGTGAATCAAATCTGAGGCTGCACAAGTTCGCCTCAAATAGTGAAGCCGTAATACAGGCATTTGCGCCAGAAGACAGAGCAGTTCTGAGAGAGCTCGACTTCAACGGTGAAGCTACATCAGTGCAACGCAGCCTGGGACTGCTGTGGGAGACAACGACAGACACCTTCACATTCGCAGTCTCAGAACATAAGAAGGCTTTCACTCGTAGAGGAGTTCTGTTTACAGTGAACAGCATCTTTGACCCTTTGGGCATGGTTGCACCAGTGACCATTGAAGGCAAAAGTCTCCTAAGAGAAATCTGTGTTGATGCATGTGACTGGGAAACACCTCTTCCAGGACAAAAGCTGAAGCAATGGGAGGTCTGGCGAGAGTCGCTACACAACTTGAGCAAGCTACACATCCCAAGAGCATATACTGCAACATCACTTTCCAAAGCTGTACACACAGAGTTATGTGTGTTCTCAGACGCATCCACAAAAGCCATTGGAGTCGTGGCATATCTCAGGACCATTCAAAGTGAGGGTCAGATTGAAGTGGGATTTATTTTAGGGAAGGCTAAGCTGGCACCACAGTCCGAACCCACCATCCCTAGGCTGGAATTATGTGCCGCAGTACTAGCTGTGGAAGTTGCAGAAATCATCCAAGATGAACTGGACACGAAGCTCAGTGCCACCAAGTTCTTCTGTGATAGCAAAGTAGTGCTTGGATACATTCATAATCAAAGCAAACGCTTCTATGTGTACGTTCAGAACCGAGTTAGACGAATTCGTCAGTCCACAAGACCTGACCAATGGTTTTACGTCAACACAGAAGACAACCCGGCTGACCATGCATCCAGGTCAGTTCCTGCATCTCAACTGACACAGACAACGTGGTTCACTGGTCCAGCCTTTTTGTGTAAACCAAGTCCAACAGACAGAGAAACAAGTCGAACGTACGAACTTGTGAACCCAGAATCAGACCAGGAAATACGCCCTGAAGTGAGTAGCTTCCTGACACAGACTCAAAACAAAGGCCTTACTGCCAGACGTTTCCAGCGCTTTTCATCTATGCGCTCACTCACCAGGGCTATTGCTCTACTCATTCACATAGCCGGAGCTTACAGACACAACAACAAGTCCAGTGAGTGTAAAAGATGGCACTACTGCAAGCGCCCACGTACTGCGGGTGAGTTGTCTCGAGCCAGACACATTATCATTAGAACAGCTCAGGCCGACATCTACACAAAGGAGTTTGTAGCCCTCGAACATGGGCATGCTGTAACCAAAGACAGTTCTTTTCAGAAGCTCAGACCTGTTCTTCAAGACGATCTGATCTGTGTTGGCGGCAGATTGAAACACGCAGACTTGAGCTCGTTGGAAAAGAACCCCGTTATCTTGCCCAAGAACAGTCATGTCTCTCTGCTGTTGGTGCGACAATACCATGAAGATGTGAAGCATCAGGGCCGTCATCTCACTGAAGGGGCCCTCAGACCAGCAGGCTTCTGGATTGTAGGCGGAAGGCGACTTATTGCTTCCGTCCTACACAAATGTGTTGTGTGCCGAAAGTTGAGACGAAGAACAGAGGTACAACTAATGGCTGACTTACCTCCAGAACGTTTACACATATGTCCACCCTTCACTTATGGTGGTGTGGACGTCTTCGGACCTTGGCAAGTTGTCTCCAGGCGTACACGAGGTGGACAGGCACAAAGCAAGAGATGGGCAATGCTTTTCTGCTGCATGAGTTCTCGGGCCGTGCATATTGAGATCATCAACTCCTTGGATACATCCAGCTGCGTTAATGCATTGAGACGTTTCTTCGCTATACGAGGACCGGCAAGGCAGATAAGGTCAGACTGTGGAACAAACTTCAGAGCTGCTGCAAAGGAACTGGGACTGAGCCAAACACAACCTGATGTCACAGTGCAAAACTTCTTGAGTCAGCAGGGGTGCTCATGGGTGTTCAATCCTCCTCACGCATCTCACATGGGGGGATCATGGGAACGCATGATAGGACTGTCAAGACGGATCCTAGATGCCATCCTGCTACAAGAGAACATCCAACTTACCCATGACGTTCTGTGCACACTCATGATGGAAGTGGCTGCAATAATAAATGCCAGACATCTTGTCCCTGTCTCCACTGACCCGGACTCATCTCACATCTTGTCCCCTGCAATGATACTTACCCAGAAGGTTGGAGTAACAGCTCCCCAGGGAGAATTCACGGACAAGGATCTCTTCAGTAGATAATGGAGACAAGTGCAAGCCCTTGCCGACAGATTCTGGTTTCGCTGGCGTCAGGAGTTTCTTCCCATTCTTCAAGCCCGCCGGAAATGGAGAGACTCCCAACGTGATTTGAAGGAAGGAGACATTGTGCTCTTGAAAGATAACCAAGCTGCACGTAACATATGGCCTATGGCGAAGATCTCAGCTGTCTTTCCGGGGAGAGATGGCAAAGTGCGGAAGGTAGAACTCAGGACATCGGATCAAGGCTCTGTGAAGATGTTCTTGAGACCTGTATCAGAAGTTGTTCTTCTTTTGCCAAAGATTGATCTTTAAGGTTAAGAGACATTTAAAAGTTAATAGTGACCTTTAAGGTCAGACGGGGAGTGTTCTGCCTTTCAAGCATTTACGTTTCATCCTATGTATTTAATTTAGCGCACTTTTAGTTCAGGTGGACTTTTAATTTGAAATTGTAAAAACAGGAAGTAGATGGGTGTACGGCAATTTTTGACGAACGATGCAGACGTTCGTTCATTTAAAGTAGAGGCTTTTCACGTGTTGATTCCCCAGAAGAGGCATCGCTTGTATGTATAAGATATCTGTTGTAATTGAATAATTCATGTTGATTTAGGCTGTAAAAACAAAGTTAAAAAGAAATAGATGCTATCGCTAACTCGTTCATGCTATTGTTAGCTTGCAGAATGCTAGCGAGTCAGTGTGATTTCTCGTCAGTCAGTTAGCTGTCAGACAGTTGTATAGCTGATGTTATGTGTATGGAAACTAGGATGTTACTAATTTAGGTATTCTGTTGTTTTTTCCTAGTTTCACTCTCTTACTCTAGACTCTGTGTCTATCACCAGTTGGATCCAGTTCAGCGTGAAGAGTGAAATAAATCATCAAAACAAGATTCAGGCATTCTTCTCGTTTATGGATTAAAGAGAGTTTAGCTGACTGTATAGTTGGAGTTGCTACACTTCGGCGAGGACAGTACAGGCTTACTTGTAACCCCTGACACACACACGCACGCACACAATCTGAATGAGTTTACTGTATTGCTGTTATCTTCTACGTTTAGTCAGTTGGATAACTTTGTTGATTACTGTGAAGCTTAAATAAACGTTGTAGTTTAAGTCTTTTAGTCCTTATTGTGCATGTTTATTGTGACCTGTGGCTGATTGAGAGACTCAGAGCTTTTACCCTTTTATAGTCAGGTGTAGTTGTGAACCCCAGGAGGTCAACTACTTTAAGTTTACATTATGCAGGTGCAAAGGATTTTTAATACAGAAATGTTGGCCTACTGAAAAGTATGTTCATGTATATGCACTCAATACTTGGTTGAGGCTCCGTTTGCATGAATTACTGCATCAATGTGACGTGGCATGGAGGCGATCACCCTGTGGCACAGCTGAGGTGTTATGGAAGCCCAGGTTTCTTTGATAGTGGCCTTCAGCTCGTCTGCATCGTTGGGTCTGATGTCTCTCATCTTTCTCTTGACAATACCCCATGGATTCTCTACGGGGTTCAGGTCAGGGGAGTTTGCTGGCCAATTAAGAACAGTCATTAAACCAGGTATTGGTTCTTTTGGCAATGTGGGCAGGTGACAAGTCCTGCTGGAAAATGAAATCAGTATCTCCATAAAGCTTGTCAGCAAAAGGAAGCATGAGGTGCTCCAAAATTTCCTGGTAGACGGCTGCGTTGACTTTGGACTTGATAAAACACAGTGGACCAACACCAGCAGATGACATGGCTCCCCAAATCATCACTGACTGTGGACACTTCACACTGGACTTGGACTCTGTGCCTCTCAATTCTTCCTCCAGATTCTGGGACCTTGATTTCCAAATGAAATGCAAAATTTACTTTCATCTGAAAAGAGGACTTTGGACCACTGAGCACCAGTCTAGTCCTTTTTCCTTAGCCCAGGTAAGATGCTTCTGACGTTGTCTCTGGTTCAGGAGTGGCTTGACACGAGGAATGCGACAGTTGTAGCCCATGTCCTGGATACGTCTGTGCGTGGTGGCTCTTGATGCACTGACTCCAGCCTCAGTGCACTCCTTGTGAATCTCCCCCAAATTCTTGAATGGCCTTTGCTTCACAATCCTCTCAAGGCTGCGGTTATGCTTCTGCATCTTTTTCTACCACACTCTTTCCTTCCACTCAACTTTCTATGAATATGCTTGGATACAGCATCTGTGAACAGCCAGCTTCTTTAGCAATGACCTTTTGTGGCGTACCCTTGTTGTGGAGGGTGTCAATGACTGTTTCCTGGACAACTGTGAGCAGTGAACTTCCCCATGATTGTGAAGCCTACTGAACAGCAGTCTTCCCCATGATTGTGAAGCCTACTGAACCAGACTGAGGGACCATTTAAATGCTCAGGAAATCTTTGCGGGTGTTTTGAGTTAATTAGCTGATTAGACTGTGACACCGTGAGTTTACAATATTGAACTTTTTCCACAATATTCTAATTTTCTGAGATACTGAATTTTGGGTTTTCATTAGCTGTAAGCCATAGTCATCAAAATTAAAAGAAATAAACGCTTGAAATATTTCACTCTGTGTGTAATGAATCTATATAATATACGAGTTTCACTTTTTGAATTGAATTACTGAAATAAATTAACTTTTCCATGATATTCTAATTTATTGAGATGCACCTGTAGGTCGTGAGATTGTTCCTGGTCTCTGGGTGGTGCCCTGAATTATTCATTAATATTAATACTTTTAATAATTAATAATTCCATAATTAATAGTTAAAATGTTTTTTTAGAAATAATAACAAATCATACTTAATAACCAAACATCCGACACCATTGATGTTTTTAATCAACTGTAGGTTTAGTTAAAATTCCTATTGAAACAATCAGGTCTGACTGAGTAAATGTTTGTCAAGGGAAAGAGGGCAATTTAACCATATTGACCAAATCAGTATGAATGCTATTCAATAACTATGAACAAAAGAAAAATATCTCTGCTAAAAAAAAAAGACAGCAAAATTTCACCTATACTGAAGATACTATTTTTGCAAACGAAGATGTCACTCAATCCACAAAAACTTCACATCAGCCAGGCAGACAAACAACACAGAGGGTTTTTTATTCTAGTATCTCCCATCGTTCCAATTATAAAGGGGCTGTAGGGCACAGGGTGCAGCCGTGGTGCATTACATTTACAGCTACAGCAGCTTGTGTGTGCAAGCACGGTTGCCCACACATACTTCATTTTTGTGTTATATTTGCATAAATTTGCTCGCAGCATCCATACTTTTGTCTATACAAAGACAAAGATTTTATCATGTGCTTTGGCATTGAATGACCATACAAGTTACTGGTACAGCTGATCGGACAAACTAAATGAAGCTGCTGCTTGGGGCCCGAAAATGGTAAATAACAAGCGCAAAGTCATTGGGCCAATTATATAACTTTATTTAAGTTTTTTGTAGTTATTTTAGATTGGGACTTTCTATTCAAACAAAACAGTATTGAACAATTTCATTTAAATACTTTCTGATAGTGAATGGATTTTCATCGTATGTGTGTGTTCACCTCCACTTAAGGGACTGTACATGTGTTCCAGTGTAATGTCAGTAGGGTGTGCTTATCCTGGACACAGCTTTGCACAGATGTGGCTTAGGATGTGACCATGGTTCATAATGCTTTTATGCTTTTGCATCAGTGATGTATGAAAATATACTGTTCTGCTGTCAATATGAGGGAAGGAGAATCAGCCACCTATTCTCCCAGTTGCTCAGAGTTTGATGAACCACTGTGAAACAATCACCAGTTTATCAAGAAATAAAAACAACGAGTCATTAAAAGGCCCAGACTACATACGTATAACAGGTAAACATTGCACATTGCTGCCCCTGTAGGATATGAAGCAAAGCAACAGGCAATGTGTGATTCTGAACTTGAATTATAGGCAAACACTGGCCGACTTCATATATGCATTTTACATCTTGCTGTTCTGCTTTCTGTCAAGCTGCACAATGAAGATGGTGCTGCTGTAGGCAAGTGAAAAATGATAACTCTACTGATAACTAGACTTAGAAAGATGTAGATTATATGCTTTTTAAAAAAAAATGACACAACTTTATGTGGCACATACAAAAATCAATCCTGAAGCCAAAAAAAGTCTATACGCCATTATGTTTTAATACAGATGAATTCACCATACAGTTATTCTCGTTTTCTTGAATAAGTTTGTTTTGGGTTGTGTGTCAGGGGGCAGCAATAAGTGTAAGTAAGAAATAAGTCTGTCTGAAGCACAAATGGGATAATTTCTTATTGGTCACACTTCTTCCATGCATGCACATGTATCATGCCAAACAAAAGCCTTCTGTGTCAAGCCCTCTTTTGAGCCACTTTGCTCATACTTTAATGCAGAAATGTGGTTGAAACTTTAAATGGGTCACACAAGACTCAAGTCTTTTTTGGTTTAAATCTGTATTTTGATAGCTGTTATGTTTTGTTTTTTTTTGTTGGAAATTACAGTTTGAATTTTATACCATTTTTTTAATACCGTTTCAGATTTTGTAATGGTTAAAAAAATTTAAAAAATTTCCCCAAAAACTTTTTCAACCTCTTCTCAATCCCACAATTTACTTCATGGATATATCATGCATACATAGAAATACAGAGAGATTTCTTGGCTCTCAGAACCCCTCCCACCATCCCCCCATGTGCAGAGAGTGCTGGCCAAAACTCCCATAGACTGTCATGTTAAACTTAGCTCTGAAGTCAGGTACAAATATAATACAGTATTGTATTCATTGAAGCCTTGGGTCACGCATAGCGAAAAAAAAAAATTGGTGATTGGACTTTGAGGAGAGGTTTTGGCTTATAAGCTGTTGCGAACAGAGGGGCACATGGTGATATGTCTGTGTATTCAGACAACCACCTTGATTATTGCAACAGCCAAAAATCTATTGTTTGGCTCCATACTGGAGAGCTGAGCTGCCAGGCTTTTAACCAGAACCAGTTGAGTTGTGGCTGCATTTTTCTTGTTCAAGCTTCTTTACACTGCTCCCAGTATGTTTCAGAATTACTTAAAGTTACTTCTCTTTCTGGTTACTCTCCCTTTCTGTTTCTATCATATGCGCCAGTATTGTAACGGGGTGGGGTAGGACCCAATTGCAGCACAACCAAACAGGTGGATAGTTGGTAATGACTTTTATTGATTCTCTCAGCAGGCAAATAGTCAGTACCCTCATCGTCAGATGGCCCCTCCGCAGGGAGATCCACGTCCACGGGAACCCTAGATGGCTGGTCAGGTGGAAGTCAGTCAGGGCCTAAGATGTGGTGAGCAGGAACCCAGGACCTCTCCTCCGGACCGTAGCCCTCCCAATCGACCAGATACTGGAGCCCCCTTCCACGACGACGGCAATGGACCAGGCACTCAGCCGAAAAAACTGGTCCCCCATTGATGAGGCGAGGAGGACGGCAGAGGGCTCTCATGGCCCAGTGTCACTTTGGACCCGTGGAAGGTGGGATGGATGCGCATGGAGCACGGAAGCCTCAGTCTCACCGCCGTTGGACTGATGACCCTCTGGATGGGGAATGGCGCGATGAACCTGGGAGCCAGTTTCTTGGATTCCACCCGGAGGGGTAGGTCCTGGGTGGAGAGCCACACCTCCTGGACGACCTGGTAGACAGGAGCCGAATAGCGTCACAGGTTGGCCGAGGCAGTGTAGCGACTCACGGAGCGCTGGAGGGCAGTGCATGCCTGGACCCAGGTTTGGCAACAGCAGCGGATGAAGGCTTTGACAGATGGACAGGAAACCTTCTTCTCCAAGGCCGGGAAGAGCAGGGGCTGGTAGTTGTAGGCACATTGGAAGGGCGAGAGGCCTGTGGCGGAGCTTTTGAGGAGTTGTGGGCATATTCCACCCATAGGAGCTGCTGCGACGGGGAAGACGTATTCCGGGAGACCATGCAGCGAAGGGTTGTCTCCATCTCATAGTTCTTCCGCTCAGTCTGCCCATTTGACTGGGGATGGAACCCGGAGAAGAGACTGGCAGTGGCTGGTGGAAGACGTGGAGCAGGACCAGCTGGGCCATCTCCTTGGCTGACAACAGCTTGGGCAGGGGTACAAAGTGGGCCATTTTGCTGAAACGGTCGACCACCGTGAGGATGACCGTGTTGGCGTTGGAAGGAGGAAGACCCATGACAAAGTCCAAGGAGACATGTGACCATGGACAACGTGGGACTGGGAGAGGCTGAAGGAGTCCAGCTGGATCCTGATGGGAGGGTTTATGCTGGTTGCAGATGTAGCGTGGTGCAGAGTGAAGCTGCCCTCCACTACACATTTAATTTGAAGTCTTTTATTTTGTTCTGTAAAGAGCAAACATTTATTTTACCAACATCGTTCGCCACACACACACACAGTAATTTCACACTCAAGTGTGTGTTCTCGTTCTCTGAACGTGTTCGATATTCGAACACAAAAAAAAAAATGATGAACATCTGCACTAACATCCAAACAATAAATCACGTCTGTTGTATCGCTATTCCAGACCATTCATCATGTACATTCAATATCAACTTTTTTTTCAAATACACAGTCAACCAATCATGTATACCAAATATTGTCAAATTAATCAAATCAACCATGTATTTATTTTGCGTTATTTATGTATTTATTTATGAACTAGACACGAGCAATCCGGACTCTTTAGACCGGCTCCTAGTTCTACTCTCCATCCTCCCACTCGCTTGCGGTAACTAAGCAACCAGTACTAACAACCGGCTAGCCGTTTTCGGTACATTACTTTCACTGACCAAGTAACGTTCATAAATAATCACACATATAACGCAACCCGGACCATAAACTACGATACAACATATTCACCCATCAATTACACAATTCTAACTCTCCCTTCTTACCTGTAAAGAACAAACATTTATTTTACCAACATCGTTCGCCACACACACACACACAGTAATTTCACACTCAAGTGTGTGTTCTCGTTCTCTGAACGTGTTCACGCGAGACTTCTATTGTCCCTGAACACAGTGTAGCGAACGCGCTCGTCCTGCTGGTCGGAGTTAGACACTGCATACTGCTAGATGACACTACATTTTTCAAACAATAAACCAACCTTTCCTTATCATAAAACACACAGACAATTTAACAATACTCTGAACATGAGCTGTACTAAATGGAAATTATGTTAAACGTGTAAATAATAATAATAATAATGTAGGTATATCAACCCACTGATGGCTCTGTATGCCACACAGACAGAGCAGGCCTTGACAAAATCACAGGTGTCCTCCTTCAGGGTTGACCACCAGAAGCAATGGAGGAGGACTTCTTGAGTTCACTGGGAACCTGGATGGCAGGAGAGTTTGGAGTTGTGAGCCCATTGCAGCACCTCTGACCTCAGGGCTTGCGGGACATACAGGCGATTTGGCAGGCAGGCGCTGGGACCAGGTTGACCCTCTGTGGTGAGCCTCACTCTCTCCTCATTACGAGATATTCGTAATGCCCTGTGGGGGTGTTGAACGCGGTCTTCCACTCATCCCCCTCTATGATGTGGATAAGATGGTAGGCGTTGCGAAGGTCGAGCTTGGTGAAAATGATGTGACCCCTGAAGCAGTCAAAAGCTGGTGAGATAAGAGGCAGAGGGTTCCGGTTCTTTGGGGTGATGTCATTCAAACCCCGGTAGTTGATGCAGGGTCTCAGAGTCTTATCTTTCATCTCGACGAAAAAGAAGCCCGGGGCGGATGATGCCTGCAGCCAGGGAGTCATTTATGTAGGTCTCCATGGCTTTCCTTTCAGGGGCGGACAGGTAGTACAGACAGCCTTTGGGTGGTGATGTGCCAGGCAGGAGACCGATGGTGCAGTCATAGGGCCGATGCGGAGGCAGAGATGGCTTTGGCTTTGCTGAACACCTGGCGGAAGTCGTGGTATGCCGGCGGCACCCCGGAGATGTCAGGCGGGGCCCTAGAGCTGGGTGAGTGAAGAAGTGAGGAGGCTTGCTTCAGGCAGGACAGGTGACAGGAGGTGCCCCACTCTCTCTCTCCCAATCGATGTGGGGGTTGTGCCGATGGAGCCAAGGATGACCCAGGATGAGAGGCAGGCAAGGAGAGTCCAGAATGTGAAATTGAACGGTTTCATGGTAGTTGCCGGACAGGATCATGGGAATCGGGATGGTCTGCGTGATTGTGCCCAAATGGTGGCCTTCGAGGGCCCAAGCAGGAACCTGGTGAGGTAGAGGAACCCGCTCGAGCCCCAGTTGCTGAACCAGCCCCTCGTCAATGATACAGGCATCTGCCCCAGAGTCTATCAGGGTGGCCAGAGTGTGGGAGCCATTAGGAAGCATGAGCCATGCTTGGAGCGACTGTCTTTGGTTGTGGGGAGGTTTGACGAACCTAGAAGGAGCAGGCAGGCGGGTAATCGGAGTCAGACGAAGGATCAGGAAACCAGCAGGGAAGTACTCACAAGACAACCACTGTGATGTCGGAGCTGGAGAACACCAAACAGCCACAGGGACAGGCAGATGAGAACCAGGAAGAGCACAGGCAGAACTCAGAGTCGGGGACAGAAGGCTGAGGTGTTTACCGGGGCAGAGACGAGGCAGGATGGTCAGGGACAAGCCGAGTCAATACCAGAGAAGAACGCTGGAAAGTCTCGCATGGGTACAAATAGCAATCTGGCAACGAGTGAATGAACCGGGGATGCATATATACTGGCTTGATGGGTGATGAGATGCAGCTGGGAACCCAAGGTGGAGCTGATGAGGTAGGTTTGGGAGTGTGGGAGTGAGATGGAGGCAGGGTAGGTGGAAAATTACTGAATCCGCAGGTGAGGGCAGAGCAGGCTGTGACAAGTATGGAGTTTGAGATCTTCATGCAGGCCTTTTTAATCTGTTGTTTGCTGCCCTGTTGTAGTGTGCTGTTCCTGTCTATGTCTCCCTCTCCTGCTCTTGCTCTTTCTCTCACCATCCATAAGAATACTTGCAGGAATATCACTCCATCTGACAGTCTGAGTCTTACATTTATTTGTTTATTTTATTTTATTTATTGCTTGCACATGTTTAGATGTATTTTGCAGTATTTTGCTTGTTTGTTTGCCCATTTCTGGTTGCACCGTATGTCCCATGTTGTACATATTGCTTTTTAGTGTATATTACAGTACACACATGGTTACTACTGTAACCATGACAACAAAGCTTCATCTTTTAGATTCTAATCTTCAGTTTTTTAGCCACAGCTAAAGGACAAACAACATATTTTGTTTAACATGGGGGACTGTCTTCATTACTATCAATTAAAAACAAAGCAAACCAACAAATAAGAATATCAATAATAACAAGTTTTTTGGTTGGACAGAACTTGTAATGTAAAATCCTTATACCAGTAAACTGTGGAAGACTGCAAGCAGCAAACATTGTTCAGTCAAAGTAAAACTCTAGATGGCTCAACAACAATTTCATTAAACCCCAAATTATGCTGAACAACTGTTCAGCTTTTATTAGTGCTTAGTGCAAAAGTCTCTTGCTTCCTGCACATGGTGACAAGCATATGACCTGCTGCTTCTTGCATTGGCACTCAACGTGGATATTCTGTAAATGCTCAGGACACTGGGATGGGTGGATGGTGGTTGTGATGAACATTTTGATACTGGCTGCATACTACAGATTCATTACAACTCATGTGGGCACATGGGATTTGTTTCATAGTGTGAAAACACATTATTTAGTTGTGTCCTGGTGGAAGGCAAATAAAAAGACAGAACTTACATCTCAAATAGATCTTAACAACCCAAACAGCCTCAGGCTACAGAACAGAGAAAGTACCTTCCTTTTTTACCTGGATCGACTTGCAACAGCTGAGCTCTTACAGTCTCTACTTCATATCTAGATTTTATAGAGACTGTCATAGCTGAGGTTGCTGTCAGTTTTTTCAATCACCAGGGTCATTCATGGCCAAATTTTCTGCCTGGATCACTCTGTAGACTGTCTAAATGAAGAAAATGTATTGTTTGTACCGGTGTATCACTGTAAGAATATGTTATAAAACCATCTTGAACACTGCTTTTCCTGCTTCTCACTGGATGCAGTCACAGTCACAGTGCATTATATTTAAATAGTAATAAATCAACCTGTTTTCATAAAACTGATGCAGCTATATAAGACAATTATTACAAGCATTCTCAGTATTGGCTTGTCAAAATCACACTCTCACTCAGGGGCCCTGCTTCTGATTCTCTATAGCAACAAACATTACTGCATCTAATAATCTGTCACTGCACACATGCTGTGTGTGCGTGTGTGTGTGTGTCTGTGTATGTGTGTCTATGTGTCTGTTTGCATGTACATCTTTACAAGTACAGTATGTCAGTATGTGTTATAGTACGGTATGGGTGTTGTTTGTGCGTACTGGGTGTGAGTGATGATGTCTGGCTGAGGGACTCTGGGTGTCGCCTCTGACAGTCCAGGCAGACTGAAGAGTAATTGTGATCAGTCCTTCAGCGTCATGCAGTGGGGCATCAGGTGAGGACAGAAGGCTTTAATAGACAGGATGATATAAGAAGTGAGTCCAACAGCTGAGGCTTCTGCCTCAGATGCTCGTGTGATCTGGACTGAGAGGTGGCAACGGCTATCATAGAGTCAGAAGGAGTAGAATGGAAATGTCTTGCTGTGTTCCAGTAAAAATGCATATTCTGCGAAGTCCTGTCATGTCAGAGTTGTCTAAACTTCTGTCTTCATGTTGATTTGTAAAGTTGTTCTCATGCGAGCACTTGCTGGATAGACACATGGCTGTCTGTTCAGTTACTGTCAGTGCAGTCTGAGCGGGATTCTCCTTAGCTGTCAGGAGGCAGCAGCTTTCAAGGAATTACAATGAGAACATTGTCATTTTCTTACTCGTGTCAGGAAACATCAAGCTGCAGAAGTGCTTAGGGGAGTTTCAGTTGCAATGCTGAGACCTGCATAAGGAAAGTAATATTATGCCCTTATGCCCAGTGAAATGAACATCTCTGATTCTGAGCAGCTAAATCCAGACCTGAAGACTTTAACTCTGGTGTGTTCACCTCTCTGGTTTCATTTCATTAGACTGGGGAGAATCTCTGTCTACTTCACTCTACACCACTGTGTGATTGTGTATGGCTGATGTTAGCATGAATTTTAAAACTGAACTACTTTAATCTGTCTTAATCCATAGGTTCATCTTGATCACTGTCAAGGGAGAAGTGATCTGTATAATTATACAAGATCATTTGGTAACCATGGTAAACACATTAGTGTCAGCATGTGAGTGTCAGAATTTCCCTTGATGCATAAGAAATTATTACAATGCACTAATACACTTTTTTGTCCTTTTCTACTTGTCTGTCTTTATTTATGAAATATGAGCTCCAGTTTCAGTCTTGATTAATAATGTTCATAAAAAATGCTCATGACCACTTATTTCTTAATGTGACACCTGAGGATATAAATAAATACATACAGTTCATTAATGTTCAAAAATCTCCTTTCCTAACCACGTCTTCTTGACCTCGATGGAAAACATCATCAGGTCAGGCAAATATGTGAAGGAGAATTCATAAGGATTTAGGAAAAGAATCTGACTGCACTTAATCTCAAAAAAGAAAACAAACAGGATTGACATGTTGAAACAAGATAACATTAGATGAATACACAGGCATTACAATAATAAATAAATATAAGGAGCTGAGCAAGAGGTCAGAATAAATTATATTTAGACATAAGTATATATAGTTTCCTGGCATTGGTTCTTCAACATGCTTGTTCTTCATGACTACAATATGGATTTGAAAGAGAAGAAATCTATATTTATGGATTTGCAGCTTAGACAGTCATATAGGGATTACCATAAATTTTGCTTTGTGTCACAAACATATAGGTGCTCTTTTGTTTCTACATTATGTGGCGGGGGTAAACCATGATGGTGGGATGCTTTAAATATTCTGCCTTTTGTAAAGGGAGGTCCAGTGTTTCCTGTGCTAAAGGATAAGATAGTAAGCATTGAAGCTCTTTGCCTCAGAACTGGACCAACTCTTATCATGGCTGCCACTCAGTTTGGAACCTCCCTTAGCGAAAAAACCTGACCTGTTGTTTGTCACCAGAATTTGACATCACATAAATTATCCAATGAATGAGCTCACTGTCAGTCCTCTTGGTTTGTTTGGAATAACACAGACTCCTAACTAGGCATTGATTGAGATTGTTCCAGAGGTTAGGATTAAGAAAATGAAGATGTCCTGACCTGCTTCATGCATCAGCGAACAGGCTGAGCCACCCTGGCTCCATTTCTGCATATTTTCTGCACTTGCACCACCTTTTTCAACTAAGTTGTATCATGTTTTCGATACAAATCTGAATTTAAACCTACAGCTAGGTGCTAACCAGATTGTAGGTCAGTTCTGTTATTCTGACAGGTACATCTGACCGTTAAATCAATATCAATCTTTACCCATTTTTACCCATCTCCACTGATCTCTCCTCTGTGTTACAACTAAGATCTATGCAACAAATACGTGTTGCCAGGTTTGTGTGGATTCTGCAAAGTGTTGGTTATTATGATAAAGATTGGGATTGAGGGATACATCACACATTGTTGACCAGCTGCAGCCTGGAATTGGAATTGGTGATTAGTGGTGAATCTGAAACGAAAATTAAAGTATTTATAGTTTTACGTTTTCAAATGTCACAGAATTGAAAACATCTTCACTGGACAAAATTAACATCAGTTATTAAATTTAAATTTCACTGTCTGCTAATTTATGAGGTGAAAGTGCCTCCAAATAAAGCAAATGAAGACATCAGGTCCTTTTAAAAGAAGAAGCAACAGCTGAGCTCAGCTAATAAGAAAGTTCTGTCATCAATCCAAACATTTATCCTCTTTGAAATTAGTTGGTGAAACATTTATTTAATCAAGAAATATTCAACACTTTTAATGAGTAAATGAAGAGCAGAGTTCTTACTGCATGTGGGTCATTAACACATCAACATTATTTATAAAGTAAATTATCCACAGCTTGTCCAACTGATTTTTTTGTTCATGTCAGGGAACATCTCATTCTGAAAATCCTGTCAGCAGCAGCCTGAGCAACACACACACACACACACACAACACACACACACACACACACACAGGTGACCTCTGATAAGTTCAGGCTGAAAGAAAAATAATTTGAGAAGCAGTTTTTGGCTTGACCGCAACAGTGGGTCCAGCCAAATAAGCCTATAATCACACACTGACTGATAGACTGACTGACTGACTGACTGATTATATTTTTATCATTGGTCAGATGACTACCATGTGACTGAGTTGAAGTTTCGGGCACATGCTAACAGATAGGGCCAATAAAAGGATTATCAGGGGAAGCAGAAAGAGCAGTCTACCCTTCCGTCACCACCAGACAGTGTGGAATTGGAACTGAATAGGACAGCAGATGAGAGAAGGCGAAGGAATATCTACCGGCAGTGGTCTGACGGCGGCATATACACCACAACATAATCTCATTATTAACAAGGAGAGATTACAAAGGAACAGGAGGAGAAGATCAGAAGATCAAAATTTTAAAAAGAACGATGATCAGGCAAGGAAAAGAGTTAACAACAGAGAGGCTTTCCAACAGTGGAGACTGCTTAGTTGGTCTTGGAAAGAAATTCAGCCTTGGACTTATCTGCTGGGAGTGGCCTGCACCGCAAATGATAGGCACCCAGAGAGCCCTGGTACAGAGACTGATAGGGCCCACAAAAACTTTAAAAGCTTTATGGATGTTGTTTTGACAGCCCATCATCAATCAGTCCCGATGCCCAATCCAACAATGATGGAGAGACCTCTGAGGTTGTAAAATTTCTGTTCAACAGGTTTCACACAACCAGTTGGTCAGTGTTGTTTTGTCCCATTTGCTAATATTTGGGAGAGCTAATCCAAACCGGTTAGTTAGCAAGCAGGTACTGGTGTACCTATGGACAATCATCTTACTTTCTGCTGTTGGAGTGATGTTAGGTACAGTAGCATCTCTGTCTGGAGATGGTGAGCTGGTTGGGAAACTGTCTTGTCCTCTCTAACTTTCTAGCAGCAGCTGTAGCCACAGTTGGCTGTCTCATTTTTTTTGTTTGCTTTGTATCATGGTATTGATTGACATGGGGTTTGATAGCCACAAAGTCTAACATGGTGGATGTATTTTGTATGGATGCATATGTTGGGGGTTGAGCTCTGCCTCATGAGCTGGGCATCAAATATGTTGGATTCCGTTTGTCTATCAATTTATTGGCTATCATAAATTAAGAAAATATTAATAGTAAATAATAGTTTTTTACACGGCACCTACAACAAGGCCGAGGAAGCAACGAAGGAAATGGCAGAGAAGGGGCCGGTCACGGTGCTGATGCCACCTGAGACGCTGCTGGAGCGGATCCGGAGGCCGTCGTGGTCGGTGAGTGGCAGACGGGAACGTACACAGGCGCAAACACGCCGGGGACCAACGGTCAAAGACAAGCTCCAGAGATTCACCCAGGATCCGGAGCAGAGAGGTCAAGATACGGCCGAGTAGAAAACGATCACGCAAGTATTGTTTAAAAAGAATTCTATTAGATTTGGACGTCACTGATTTATGCTCAGACATTGCCCAGCTGTCAGAGCAGAGACTCACTCCTCACTGTGTTGTCTAATGAACGAGTGTAAGACTTTTAATGATGATGCTTCTTTCTGGGGCATATTCTCTGTGCAGGGCTTCCTTTTTTTGACTTTATTCAGTTTTCAAAGAGCCTTATTTAGGATGATTAATATGTCCACACTTGTGGATGAGATTCTGGCTGAATCCATTACAAATGAGGGCCCTCTCGCAGAGGAGAGGCTTTCCCTCTCCAGGACTTAAACACCTCACACAGGGTTTTTCTTTTAACCCCACCTTTGGAAACCCTAACGGCGATTCTCAGTTTATAAGATCTCAAAACCTCATTGGATGTTGTTCTGTTCGTGTGTTTGCTACAGTTCAAAGCAGAAATAGAGATGTCACACAAACTCCATCTAAAAACTGGAAAACAAATCTTAGTAATGGTACTGGCAAGTAATACGTTGAAAGTGGTCTCCTTCAATGTAAATGGATTACTCAATCCTATTAAGAGAGGCAAGATACTGTCCAAACTGAGGAGGGAGGGTGCTCAGGTAGCATTCCTTCAGGAAACGCATTTATCTGAAAATGAACATGCAAAGCTGAGACGAGGAGGCTTCAGACATGTATTTTATTCATCCTATAAGTCAGGACATAGAAGAGAGTCTGCCATTCTTATCTCAAATCAAGTCCAATATGAAGACATTTCAGAGAATAAAGACAAGGAAGGCCGATATGTAATGATAACGGGAAGGATCGAAGGGCTGATGGTAACTTTCTTTAGCATATATGCTCCTCCTGGGAGTGATTGGATCTTTTATAAAAAAATATTTGATATGATGTCAGCTGAAGCTCAGGGTGTGCTTTATATGTGGAGGAGATATGAATATAAGATTATCAAAAATGGAATCTTTACCTCCAATTTAGGACATAGTAAACCTATGATTAATAAATGATGAAAGAAATTGGCATAGTAGATGTTTGGAGAGAGTTTAATCCAACAGGCCGTGACTACACTTACTTCTCTGCACCTCAACCTACTTATTCAAGGATTGACTATTTCTTTGCATTTAAAAGAGAACGATTGAGAATTCAGTCATGTGATATCGGAACAATTGATGTGTCTGATCACGCACCAATAGTTTTGACAGTTGATATTGGTAATAACTTAAAGTCTACACTATGGAAATTGAACTCAAGTTTATTGAATAACCCCCAGGTAAAAGAAGAGTTAGAAAAGGCAATAGATACATATTTTAAAGAAAACAATAATTGTGATGTGTCTCCTCCTATTGTGTGGGAAGCATTTAAGGCAGTCCTGAGGGGGAAAATAATTTCAATTTCCTCATCACTAAAAAAACATAGACAGGAGAGGCTCCATTCCCTATACACCGAACTTAAAGAATTACAAAAAGACCATCAAGCTAAACCAGGGACCAAAGAAGTATTAATTAAAATTAAACAACTGCAAAACGAGATGACATAACCACAGAAGAGGTTAAAAAGAAACTGGTATTTCTAAAACAGGGGTACTATGAGGCAGGTAGTAAGGCAATGAAATTGTTATCATACAAACTGAGGAAACAACAGGCAGACGCCACTATTAATAAGGTAAGATGCCCTCAAACTAAGAAAATACAGCATAGATCAGAACAAATTCAACAAAGTTTTGAAAATTACTATAGGGAATTATATTCACAACCCAAACTAGATAATGAAGACGAGATGAAGAATTTTCTCGAATCCCTAAATCTTCCCACAATCTCACAAGAACAAAATAAGGTCCTAATTGCAGATATCACTGTAATAGAAGTCAACGCAGCAATATCAAGACTCAAACCACATAAAAGCCCAGGTTCGGACGGCTTCACAGCCGAATGGTATAAGTCTTTCAAGGAACAGTTGATTCCAAAACTGTGCCAGATATGTAATGGAGCACTTTAAAAGGGAGAGATCCCCCCCTCATGGAAGCAAGCTATAATCTCGGTAATACCAAAGGAAAGCAAAGACTCATTAGATTGTAAACAATATCGACCAATCTCAGTGTTAAATCTAGATTATAAAATTTATATGACAATATTGGCTAGGAGAGTTGAAAAAATTTTTGCCATCTCTTATCCATTTAGACCAGACTGGATTTATCCATGAGAGACAGACCCAAGACAGCCTGAGGAGGACGCTACATATTATGTGGCATATCCAGCAAAACAAAACACAAGCTATGTTAATGGGATTGGATGCAGAGAAGGCGTTTGATTCAGTAAGATGGACTTTTTTGTATAAGGTGTTAGATAAATTTGGATTTCACTCTACTCTGATAGAAGCTTTCAAGGCTGTTTATAATAACCCAACAGCAAGAGTTAAAATAAATGGCAGCCTCTCAAATTCTTTTGTTTTGGAGCGTTCCTGTAGGCAGGGTTGCCCCTGTTCACCACTTCTTTTTGCCCTTTTTATAGAACCCCTCAGTCAATACATTAGGCAAAACAAGCAAATCAAGGGTATAAATATAGCAGGACAGGAACACAAAATATCCTTGTTTGCAGATGACGTGTTATATTCTTATCCCAACCATCAACATCCCTAACAACTTTAATGGCATCATTAGATGTGTTCGGTAGATTATCAGGCTACAAAATAAATATTCAGAAAACTCAAGTTATGACCTTTAATTTTAACCTATCAGATGATTTGGTAACTAAATACAACCTGAGTAGTAACAAAAAATTAATGAGGTATCTGGGAATTAATCTTACCCAAGACATTACAAAATTATTCGAAGCCAACTATATTCCTCTCAACCTTAAAATTAAGTCTGACATCTCCAGATGGAATCACTTACCTTTTCTCAGTCTAACTTCGAGGATTGAATCAGTCAAAATGGTGATTTTGCCCCGCCTGTTGTACCTTTTCCTATCGCTACCAATTGAAATAAGTGATCGACAGTTCATTGAATGGCAGAAATTAATTTCTCGATATATCGGGATGGGTAAAAAACCAAGGGTAAAATTTAAAGTAATGCAACTATCAAAAGACAAGGGAGGAATGGCGCTGCCTAATTTAAAAGATTATTATTACGCGGCTCAGATAAGAACCCTGGGGTATCTCTGTGACTCGCAGTTCAGGGCCAGGTGGAAGGAAATAGAAGAGGGAGGCTCTGCAAGTCCACCCTTACAGGCAGTAATGTCAGACAGAAAACTTATAGACAGTCTTGCAAATAAGAATAACCCCTGGATAAAAGTAACACTAAACGCCTGGCACAAGGTAGTTAGGAAATACAACTTAAAGGGTGCAGAAAACATATTACGTTAGTGTGCTTATGACACGGATTTTATTCCAAATAGGACAGACAATAGATTTAAACTGTGGACAGAGAGGGGCCTTACGGCTTACTGTTGCTTTATACACAATGGGTCTGTGGGGGGTTTTGGCGATCTCAAAAGGGAATATGATTTAGAGAAGCAGGATTTTTTCAGATACCTCCAAGTAAGGAATCGATTACATACAATTTTGACAGAGGACCAGGGCAGTGATATCCTGAAGGTTTTCGTTTCAATTTATAGATCTGGGAGTGGAAAGAAATGAATATCTAGACTATATAAAGGTCTCCAAAACTCCCCGAATTCGAACAGCCTGCATATTAAATGTAAATGGGAAAGGAAGGGAGATTTGGTCATAACTGGTGATGAATGGGAAAACATTTGTAAATTACAATGGAAAACCACAACTTCACACAACTGGCGAGAGTTTGGATGGAAAAACATTGTGAGATTTTTTATAACACCTGCCCAGAAGAGACACCAAGGTAATGGAACAAGTTGTTGGAGGGTGTGTGGTGCAGATGTGGCCAACCATTATCATCTATTTTGGGGTTATCCAAGACTTTCACCTTTCTGGCATGACATTCTTGATTGTCTGGAATATATGTTTCAAATGACTATACAATTTGATCTCTGCTCAATGTATTTTTGTACCACAGTAATACATATGCAATCAATAGCAGACACATATTTAATGAAGATATTATTGATTGGAGCAAAGAAAGCTATAACAAGGAAATGGCTACAACCCAACACACCGACACTGGAAGACTGGCAAGGGACTATTCACGAAATCTACATCATGGAGAGACTGACATTCGCTCTAAAATTGCAGTCGGAGAAGTTTAAGAGTTGGTAGTCAAAATGGATCAGATATATAAAGTCACGGAGACCTGAACTGCTTTAAGTATCTCTATTACATGGCTTGAAGTACCAGTTTAATTTTGATGGAAAAATGAGTAAATGTGACTTTCTTTGTTCAATTGTTCCTATTTTATACATGGTAAAATGAAAGGGAGAGTAATAGCTTGGAGAATATGTTAGCACAATTGTCCAAACACATGTTTTTGTTTAGCTCTGTATGTGTGTAATGGTGCTGAAATGACTTTCTATGTTTCTCCCTGATTAAAAAAAAAAAAAAAAAAAAAGTAATAATAGTGGGGGGGGGGTGCGGCTGCTTTCGAGTTCTCTTAGGGGAGGCCCACTATCCCACACTTTGAAAACCCCTGCTCTACAGTGTGCACTAAGGTGTTAATCAGATGGTGTGTGGTTTTCACATTTGGTGTGTAGCCTCAGGACCCTTCACCTCAGCTGGTCATCCTCGCTGGTAAGCCTACATCGCTCCTCCTTGTGCCTGTGTTCTAGTGGCAAACTTACTCAAAATTTAAAGGGCCATTTGGGATTGTGCAATAAAGTTTTGCTATTATTTTTAATACTGTTATATAAAGACTGTTATATTTTTACTGCGATGTGTTATTTTTATTAAGCATTATTGTAACAAAAATTTGTTTAGTTTTGGAAGCACGTCTCTGCCCGAGTGTTTCTTGAACTTGTGTGACCTTTTCCTGTGTGATATCTGTGGTTTTACCCACTACAAATTTCCTGGGGGTGGAATTCCCCTAGGTGGCATTGTTGGATTCTTGTAAAATTCAACTAAATTTAACCCTCGCTGCCTCGCCACATATAGTACTAGCTGGCTTGGTTAGCAAGGTGCATCTGTAATTCACGTTAACTATGCTAATAATTGGGATGAAATTATTGATGAAAAACAGGATTAAAACAAACAATTTACCTGAAAATTGGAACAACTGAATGCTGAGCAAACAAAATGTTACCATGAACTTTTATAAACACAAAGATCAACATTTCCAATGCATGTTCTATTCTGATTGATTGGTAGGTTGCTGTGCGTGGTCTGTCAATCACATGGTAGCCATGCCCTAAATCTTTATCGTCTGTTTTACTCCAAATGGGCCCATAATTTACTAAATGAACAACAAATTATGCGCTGACAAGTAGCAGCAAGTCCACGTAGCTCGTAGTTATTTTGCAATATATTTGTATATATTAGTATATTTTTTTGTTGATTGTTTTTTATTCTGCGCCTTTTTTTTCTGATGATGGAAAAAATAATGTACACAAAGGAAGAACTCCTGGATTTAAAGTTTACTAGATATTGAGTTAAACATCTCATACCGGCTGAGCTGAAGAAACAGTACCATGGATTCAGAAGAGATGGAGATATGAGCCTTTTCTACCATCGATCTTCATGGGAAATGTCAACTCCCTGGCAAGAGTGATAAACTGGAGGCACTTGTGAAGAACCAGCGAGCATATCGTGAGTGTAGTCTCATGTGTTTCACAGAGACCTGGTTAAACAACAACACTCCCGACCGTTGTACAGACCCAGCACCCTGATGCATTCATTGCAATATCAGGGGATTTTAACCATCTCACTCTCACCTCTCACCTGACTGGCTTCACTCAGTATGTTGACTGTCCCACAGGGGAAAATAAGACACTTGATCTGTTGTATGCAAATGTCAAGGAGGCCTACACTGCTTCAGCTCTACCACCACTTGGCAGATCAGTTCATAATCTTGCCCCTTCTTCAGCCTTCCTATAAGCCCTGTGTACTGAGGCAGGCTGCAACCACCTGCTCATTCAGGAACTGGACCCCGGAGGCCAGTGAGTGTCTAAAACACTGTTTTGAGTGCACAGAATGGAATGTACTGTTGGTGTCACAGGGAAATGATAACAGCAAGGACCCTGACCTTGATAGAATGCTTGAATGTACCACAGAATACATTAACTTCTGTATGGACACTGTAATACCAGCAAGGACTGTACACTGCTTTCCAAACAACAAACCCTGGATCACCAGTAACATCAAGACCCTCCTCAACCAGAAAAAGGAGGCCTTCAGGGATGGAGACAGGGAGAAGTTCAGGTGTGTGCAACATTAGCTGAAGAGATTAAAGCAGGCAAAGGAGGACTACAAAAAGAAAGTAGAGAGGAAGCTGCAGCACAACAACACCAGAGAGGTGTGGAAGGGGATGAGGACCATCACTGGCTATAAAGAGAATCAGCCAGGCAACATCAGGTGATGTGGACAAGGCCAATGAGTTCAACTCTTATGGCATCTCTTCCACAACCTGACACTGCAGCTGCAACTCCCTCCACACTAAGGTCAAGTCTTCTGTCCTTTAAAGCGGAGGAGGTGATGGCGGGAGCTCAAGAGTCTACGTCCGGGAAAGGCAACAGGCCCAGATGGTGTGTGTCCAAGGATGTTAAAGGACTGTGCAGCCCAGCTGGCTGAGCCTCTCCAGAGGATCTTTAACTTAAGTCTACAAACAGGGAGGGTTCCCGTCCTGTGGAAAACATCATGTCCTGTTCTGGTACCTAAAGTAGGGCGATTAAATACAACTCTGAGTGCAGCCACATCCAGAAATACGTGGATGACACAGCTATTGTGGCGCGTATCAGGAACGGGCAGGAAGAGGAGTACAGGGATCTGACGATGGCCTTCGGTGAATGGAGTGACAAGAACTGCATCCTTCTGAACACCTCCAATACCAAGGAGATGGTCCTGGACTTTCGGAGGTCTAGGCCCACCCTTCAGCCAATCAACATTCAAGGGAAGGACATTGAGGTGGTGCACACTTATAAATACCTAGTTGTGTACCTGGACAGTAAACTGGACTGGTCCCTGAACATGGACATATGAATTTCCCCTAGAGGATAAATAAAGTATCTATCTATCTATCTATCTATCTATCTATCTATCTATCTATCTGAAGAAAACAGGAAACTATAGTAATTGAGACCATTAACCCATTAGCACAGTGTTTGGTGAGGTAATAAATCAAGTGAGAAATATCATTCTCTCATACACTTATGTACAGTCACAGTTTTTTTGCAACCAACAGCATTAAGGCATTAACACACTGTCTATGCTTATGACCAATGTTTATCAAAGGCAGTCAGGTTCTGATTGGTTGCAGATCAGGAAACAGATTCAGTTAAGGTTGAATTAATCAGGATTCACAAACGTTTTGTTTGACCATCTCTGTATCTCTCTTCCTTGGTTACTCTCTCTCCCTCTTACTTTATTTCTTTTTACTCTCAAACACGCTTGCATTTACATACATTCTTATTCTCTTAACGTGTCAGGCTGGTGTTGTCGGAGATAGAAAATGGCTGGCAATAAAATGGCTGTGGGACTGTCAGCGCTTTTAATGAACTGTAGTGTCACATAGATCTGGGGCTTTTGCTGTCCCCTCAAGGGGAAAAAAGACCTTGTCCTTTAGTTTCATAAGAAACTTTTTAATGAGCAAGGAGCTGTGACTTTATTCTCAGGTAGACTACAAGGAGTGTTGCCCTCCCCTCTTTGAGAGTCGAGTTCCTAGGAGTAGTAAAAACAGCCAACCCATGTTAGAGCACCAGTTTCCAACAGAAATGTGTCAAAATATATATATA
>NW_019525661.1:1737294-1737777 GCF_002814215.2 Seriola lalandi dorsalis | reverse complement strand
ATATTATAGCTACCGTCTGTGTCTGTCTCATTGAACTTGCTTGAAAAGCAATGAACGTCATTCATTTCATTGGATCACTTGCTGGTGACGATGCAGGCTGTGGGCAGGCTTATGAGTCCACACGTGGGGTAGAAGCCGCTGATTGGCTGAGAAGCTTTCACTCAAAGCTTTCCTCAGACCTCTTATTGGATGAACCGCTAGAATGAAAACTAATGTGTCCGAAATCACTCACTCACTATGGGCCTGGGTCAAAATGAGTGGGGGCCCACACGGGCCCACACGGGCCCAATAGTAGCGCCGCAGATGCTCGAGCTAGTGTTCAGTGAATTAATTGCACTGCCAAAGTCGGCCACCCGACCCCCGGCTAACTGCCGAAAATGGATAAATGGCTAAAAAGGATAAATTGCCCTTCCAGAGGGACATCATCTGCTATCACCAGTCAGCTCACAGTCGAAGGTGCACTTTCCAGCGACAACAACCCAC
>NW_019525661.1:1736891-1737244 GCF_002814215.2 Seriola lalandi dorsalis | reverse complement strand
AGCAAGGAGCTGTGACTTTATTCTCAGGTAGACTACAAGGAGTGTTGCCCTCCCCTCTTTGAGAGTCGAGTTCCTAGGAGTAGTAAAAACAGCCAACCCATGTTAGAGCACCAGTTTCCAACAGAAATGTGTCAAAATATATATATATATATATATATATATATATATATTGTGTGTGTGTGTATATATATATATGTATATATAATTCATTTGCTTTGAAATAAGTATTATATTTATATATATTTTAAAGCAAATAAACTGGATTGATAGTGTGGTATAGCTTAAATTCATTATTCAATTTGTGGAGATACTGTACAGCATTCAGAGCAGAACAAATTAACATGTCACTTCCA
>NW_019525661.1:1735562-1736841 GCF_002814215.2 Seriola lalandi dorsalis | reverse complement strand
TAGGATATCAGGTGCGCTTTTATAAACCCGGTAGGGGACTCCATTTGGCCCTGGGGCCGAAGAAGCCTTTGCAATAGATCCAAGTCCTGTGATGACTTCCACACCCTCTATGACAATTCCAATGTTCTTTCCAATCATAATCGAGACAAGGTACCGAATTTCCAATCTCAAACGTCCTGTGCTGTAGTCTGTAATGCTGCAGAAGATCACCCCTTGTTGTTGCTCTGAATCCACAGACTTTACACTGCCATCTCATTTGGCGGCACCTAAGGAAAACACAAAGTTTTAGATATGAGAAGTGCTTTTCAGCTCCACATTTCTACAGATGACAACCATCCCTATGTCAGTGAAATGTCTATGCTGTATAGTAGGGCTGGGTGGTATATTGACTTTTTATGGTATGTAAACACGTAAAAACACGTAAAAACGTAACAATGTTCATAGACTGATTTTACAGGTGTTCTTTTGTGTCTGTTTCACTGTAAAGCAACAATAACTACATGTTCTGAGTTATCAAACCCCAGAGACTGTGCTATTAACCACCCAGAAGATGTGTATAAGAGACAGGTATAGTAGGGCTGGGTGGTATATTGACTTTTTATGGTATGTAAACACGTAAAAACACGTAAAAACGTAACAATGTTCATAGACTGATTTTACAGGTGTTCTTTTGTGTCTGTTTCACTGTAAAGCAACAATAACTACATGTTCTGAGTTATCAAACCCCAGAGACTGTGCTATTAACCACCCAGACAATTTATAATGACTAAAACCAATTCGTAAAATTACTATTACTTTGTATAAGTAAAATTATTTTTCAAAATCCTTAAAAAATTAGCAGTAGGCCTATTCTCTGCTCTGAGACACTGGGGGTGTGTCCACTGAAGGCGCTGAAAGCACACAACTACAGCCTTTAACCTTATTTCATGCAGAACTCCACAATAAAAATACACAAGTTAAAATAAGCTTTCAGGACGAGCAACATGAAGACATTTTGAAAATAAAGTAACGGTAGGAGCCACTATTTGATTCGGCACCTATTTTGTAGGTAAATGTGGACTTTTTTCAGTAAAAATTTAACTTAAATGACTAGTTAACAAGCCATTCACCACTGTCATCTTTATGCTAAATGGCCGTTTTTTTCCAATGGAGTTCGGCGGCTGGCTCACTAAACTCCAACTATCAAACTTAACACCGCTAGTCCATTATGAAACAGCATTCTGTTACTGCGTTTCCCATTTCTTGCATAAAATGTTTTCAGAAACCTCTTTAGTGTAGT
>NW_019525661.1:1734943-1735512 GCF_002814215.2 Seriola lalandi dorsalis | reverse complement strand
GGAGGAGGCTTTCCAGTGTTACTGGATGGGCGGGGCAGGGAGCTATCTGGTTTCTGCTATTAGGGATTGTGACTGAAAACAAGTCATTTGGGCCCAGGGTTCAAAATATTGAAATATTCCTATTTCTTTTTTTTTCATATAAAACAATATTTTGGAAGTAAAACACTATATTGAACAATTAGGCCTATATATAGTAACTGCTGGATACCTTACATTTAAAGAGATTGCCTTCGCTGTTTTAATGTGTAATGACTTATTATCCTTCCTTTCAAATGAAAATGTTTTAACAATATTTGTTCAGTTTACTAAAATGATTGTTTAATACCCTTAATTTACAGATATTATCTTTAAATATACCTATTAATGTATTTTGATGTACAGTGTTTAATTTTCCATTGTCCAATTCTCTAACATAACTAATACTGTAAATGTGCAGAAATTCCTATTTGATTAAAGGTACATATTTTGTTTATACATTGTGTCATTGTTTTTTTACTTGGGGAAACCACAATTATGCAGCAAATCAGTGTAGATGGACAAGACAGTTTCATGAAATGACAACTAAATAC
>NW_019525661.1:1734488-1734893 GCF_002814215.2 Seriola lalandi dorsalis | reverse complement strand
AGACTGATTTTACAGGTGTTCTTTTGTGTCTGTTTCACTGTAAAGCAACAATAACTACATGTTCTGAGTTATCAAACCCCAGAGACTGTGCTATTAACCACCCAGACAATTTATAATGACTAAAACCAATTCGTAAAATTACTATTACTTTGTATAAGTAAAATTATGTTTCAAAATCCTTAAAAAATTAGCAGTAGGGGAGACCGGGTATGGTTGTAACACTTTTTGCTTAAGCACCTGTAACTCACTGAATTTTTGAGCTAGAGTTCTCAAACTTTTATACAAAATACCCACATTTGTTTACTACAAATGGAACCAATTCAAACAAGAAGATCACAGACCTCATGAGTTGATGTCAAATACATGGTGGTCCTTTGTTACAACCTACCCCACTACCGGGGTAGG
>NW_019525661.1:1732576-1734438 GCF_002814215.2 Seriola lalandi dorsalis | reverse complement strand
TGATTTATCTTCTCACATAGCCTTGCGGAATGAAATTGCAACACGTACTATGGAATATGTTGTAGCACAGTCTCCGCCATCTGTCCATGCAACACAGCCTAAGACAGCATCGTCGCAAGCAAGCTACATCACATGGCATCCTCCAGAGCAGCTCAAATATGAGTCACAAGAAAAGGATGAGAACCTTAACAGATCGTCTGGCCACAACGCAGAACTGAGGCAGCCATTCGTCAACAACCATGATGAATTCAAGGATGCAACCCACATCAGCAAACCTTTCGATGTTGGCCATACAGATCCAGGAGGATGTGTTGCAGATCACATAACACCCAACAGAGACGGTGGATACCTCAAAAAACCCAAAACAACACATCATCCTCACAAATCACAGTTAGAGGCTACAGCTCCGTCATACATTTAGATTAGATTAGATTAGATTAGATTCAACTTTATTGTCATTGCACAGAGTACACGTACTAAGACAACGAAATGCAGTTAGTATCTAACCAGAAGTGCAAAAGAGCAGTTAAAGTGCAAGTGTGTGCTGTACAGGTATGTAAAGTGACATTCCTGTGTATGCTCATCACACCCCAAGGGTGACACCTGAAACAGAACACCTGGCACGATACCTGGCTCGTCGTGACTTAGTGAGTACAAGTCTCTATCAATTCAACGACCAACCTGAAAACTATTTGTCATGGCAGTCATCATTCAACAATGTTACTAGAGGCTTGGGACTAACATCCACTGAAACGTTAGATCTGCTCATAAAGTGGCTCGGACCAGAGTCTGTCAGACACATCAAAAGGATTCGCTCTGTGCACGCTGGGAACCCAGACGTAGCACTAAGATGTGTATAAGAGACAGGATAATATCTGGGTCCGTGTGTATTTTGATAGTTTGATTCAAGCTGCGTTACTGTTCATAAGTTAATTTAATGTTAACGTAACGCCATATCGGGCCGGGGCAAGACTGACGGTAAACAGGAGAGCCGCGTTTTTTCGGGACAAAAAGCACTAACGTTATTTTTTGAAGCACTAACGTTACAACGTTTCTCAACTGGTGGTTATATTTAGGTGTTTATGACCTACTTGGAGCAGAACATGGTCGCGTCTGCAAAACTTTTGACAGTAACGTTATAGCCACAGACCGAAGGTGACTGAAGCTGCCCGCTGCGAGCGAGTGAGAGACTGACAGTCTGAGAGATAAGTCTGTAAGGACAAATAAAAACTTCCTGAAATAGGTTTTAAACACATATTTACGGACTGAATCGTCTCACACAGATACAAAGATACAAAGATACAAAGAGACAACGCACACGGCTAGCAGCTAACGTTAGTTAGCATGGCTAGCATAGCCATATTATGCTGTGTGTAGCCCATAAAGCACATGAATAGGATGTAACCGCGGTGTTTCTGTTTTAACGGCAGCGTGCTAGGCAGGTGAGGAATGCGTTTCCAGCGTTTGTGTACTCTGAAAGATGTCTCATCAGAGTAGTGTGAGTACAGGCAGAGACGTCCTAAGGATTTTGGTACAGGCCAGCGGGGAAGTTGAGAGGGGGGACAAACGGGGTTCGGCATGGTACAGATCAACTGGGCCTAGTGTGAGTGCAGCTTAGCTTTGCTTGCTAATACTACATGCATATTTGGATGAGACCATCTCTAAATGGTAAATGGCCTACATTTGTATAGCGCTTTTCTGTTATTTGCCGAACAGTCCAACATTAGTCTCATTTAGGCAAGTTCAAAACTATGTATGCATGATATGTTATTTTCCCCTGTCGTCACTGTGTAATGTAATATTAAATTGTGGCTGAATGTTTTAGATCATTATTTTAATATCACAAATTGTCTGTTCTTTTT
>NW_019525661.1:1729272-1732526 GCF_002814215.2 Seriola lalandi dorsalis | reverse complement strand
GAGAAGAGTGTTGCAGTCTGCTGTGAGAATGCCGGCGAGAGCTGTTGTCTCATGTAGCAGGGCTGACCTGGGCTGGGACCTTGGTGCTCCTTGAAGAGCTGAGAGGAAAGAGAAGTTTCTCTCCTGAGCAAGCTAAAAAAAGAAGAGAGCGAGAACAAAGATGGAGATCTGGTTCTATTTCATCCTTGCCGACTGCCAGAGGCAGTGCTTTAGGTAGCAGGTTGAGTATTTAATATCAACAGTCTCACCTGTGACCCTGAGAAAGGGTATATCTTCCGGTGTCATCAGGGAATCAATTCCTTTTCATCCTTTCGCTTCGTGGGTTCAATACTGTGGTAGTGTTGACTGAAGCTAATATTTTCAATCTTAAAATACACTCGTCACCGGGAGCCTTGCGACTACGTTGGTTGGAGCTGTGAAAGACTCACCCTCTGGGAGGCTGCAACGAGCTGTCCCTCTGTCATGAGGGAACACGGCTGTCTGCCGTTTGTGTTCTGCGGGGTATAGATGTTGGTCCTCCTGCTGTTCATATCAGCCTGTTAAGCTTACTTTCGATTGTGTACCGCCATTTGGTAAGTATTAGGGATGTCACGATACCAAAAATTTAGAAGTCAATAGCAATACCAGTGAAATTCCACGATTCTCGATACCTATTTTGATACCACGGTAAAACAAAAAACAAACAAAAAAACCACACACAATAAATTCCATGTACTTTCTCTTTCACTCCTTAATTGAAAAATACAAATAAAAAAAACAAAAACAAAGAACAGTGGAATGCAGTCTTCAAGAATTTAAAGCAAATAGTACTATGCTAAAATATAAACAATCAACTTTTTATTGCAGCTTTTCAGCTATAGTGCCCTGAGACAAAAAAATGTGGAAACAATAGATATAATAAAATGAAATGACTATAAACAACTACTAAGAACAGTGGCATGTAGCCTTCAAATATTAAAGTAAACAATACTGTGCTAAAATATACAGTCATCAACTTTTTATTGCAGAATATTTTAATACTCTGAGACATAAAAAATATGGACATATAATAGATATAATAATAAAACTTTTGACAATGCAAAAAAGAACAGTGGCGTGTAGCCTTCAAGTATTTAAAGTAAACAATACTTTGCTGAAATATAAGCAGTAAACATTTTATTGTAGAGCATTTCAACTGTGGTTTCGAAAGTGCGAAGGCACCATTTACAAACGTGCTTTTGCAGGTCTGTAATTAACCCCTCATCAACATCCTTCAAAAGCTAAATATTTCCATATGCGACTCTTCTGGCTTTTTCTTTCAATGAGCCGAGGTGCTGCAGCTGGACCAAGTTGTGTGCCTGAACTTGTTGCCATCTTCCATTGGTTATTGTGGCTAGACTGCAGCCAATATAGCAGACGTTCCTCATCCTCCCTTTGGCAGAGGCAGAGCATGTGCTGGAGAAACTGTGCTTAAATGTGTTTCGAGTCAATCAAAAGTAGCCAGTGATGCAGTAATTAATGTTCTTTTACACGTTTTTGGTAGATTACTGTCACTTTTGAGGTAAGACACTTTTGCACCATGAGATAAGTTGCTCATACATTTAATGATATCCTGCTTGGGCGCAATGAGACTTGATACGCGAGCGGGCTTGATGGCACTCGTTCAACTGACTCCCTCACTAGGATGTCAATTTTATGTTGCTTCCTAAGAGGTTGACTATCAATCTCGTCAAATGTCAGCGCTTTTCGGTACCTTCGATACCATGAAAAAATGGGTACCGTCCTGTTTTTTGCCACGTGGCATCGACTTGGTACCGAAGTATCGGTTTGGGTGAGAACCCTAGTAAGTATTTGCTCATGTTGAGCTGACTGATTAAGTTAACAGGTGTTTATTGGAATGCTATGAAGGAGGGCAGTGCTCCCACCGCCACTCCTTCTGTATAATGATCTTTAAGTAACATTTTGTAGAAATTAAGCAGGAGCGCTTTCGTTGTAGCTGATTTTGTTTTGTGTTTGCTTAGTCGCATAGCCTAGTATTTATTGTGGCTGTTAAATTTAGTTGTGAAGGCAATGCTCTCGCTGCCATTCCCAGCATGGGATTAGCTGTGGTAGTTTTTGTTTTACTCCATGGATTTCACTGACATCGGTGCTATAAAGACTACTATCCGCATGGCCCTAGCTCGTCTGTAGCTGGACATGCCATCTGAACTGGCCTGTTAGCGCCTTTCTTTGACACAGGCCAGCCACTACTGCTTTTACTGTTCCCCCCTCAGAGGAGTATTTGAGGGAGCTGCATGCATGCTCAGAGGACACTAGAAGGCACTCCCATCTTACTTCAGATGGCAGATCCTTGGCTGCTATGCAGGATGCAGCAAAGTTTGGCCTGGATCGCATGCCGGCTATTGAGCCTGCCATTCCATCCCTCATAGTGCCCCATGATGAGGCTCTGAGACCGGATGCCAGGTGTCCTCGACCCCAGTGTCGGGTCACTGATGATCTGTTGCACAGGAGTTATGATGCAGCGGCTCACATCGGGCGGATCTGCAACTCCCTCTCTCACCTCATGCTCCCCCTTTCAGCTTCCCTGCAGGAAGCGGAGGTAGACATTTCTATTTCTAGCCACAGTGATGCTTCATTGCAGGCTTTCGCCTTTATGTCCCGGGAGCTTGGATGCCTAATGTCCACCTTCGTGCAAACTCGTACAGGAGGACCCTCCTCAGTGTCCCGGTGAAGCCAGGGGAGCTGTTTGGCTCAGCCGCTGTAGAGGCACTGGAGCATACCGTCCAGGCTGCAAGGACTAGATGACAGCTCTTGGGTCCCCACAGAGTTGTGCCCCTTCCTGGCAGGCTGAGGGGGCACTGTGACTGCCCTTCCAGTGCCATCATCTCACACCAGGGGTTACCATGGGCCCCAGCACATGACCCAACTTGCTTGTCTACATTGAGGGTATATGTGGCTGCTATTTCATGCCGTCACGCTCGGGTCGACAATGATACTGTGGGGAGCCACAGTCTAGTGTCCCTTTTCTTAAGAGACTCGGAGGGTGTGTCCCCCAAGTGCTCCAAGATCGCCAGTCTGGGACCTGCCCCTGGTGTTGGATTCTCCATGCTCACCTCCTTTTGAGCCATTGGCACGGGCAGAGGTGAAGAGGGTGTACGTTAAGATGGCATTCCTCCTTGCCATTTCTGCAGCCAAGCATGTCAGTGACCTACGCGCTCTGTCAGTGAGTGAATCATGTCTGAGGTGGAACTCAGACGGCTCGGGTGTGACGTTAT
>NW_019525661.1:1715765-1729252 GCF_002814215.2 Seriola lalandi dorsalis | reverse complement strand
AGTTTCCAACAGAAATGTGTCAAAATATATATATATATATATATATATATATATATATATATTGTGTGTGTGTATGTATATATATGTATATATAATTCATTTGCTTTGAAATAAGTATTATATTTATATATATTTTAAAGCAAATAAACTGGATTGATAGTGTGGCATATCTTAAATTCATTATTCAATTTGTGGAGATACTGTACAGCATTCAGAGCAGAACAAATTAACATGTCACTTCCACTTCTGTTTTCTTTAATGGAAAGGAAATATTGTATGAAGTCAGACTGTTTTGTTCTCTGATACAGTATTCTATTCCAAATTACCATCAACAAAATCATGAAAAATCAAATTGCTGCATGGTTTTGATGCACTTCCATTTACAATTTATAGCTATACAAAAAGTGATACTCTTGAGTAGAAGCTTAAAAAAAAAGATTTTTTTCCATGCTGAAAGGAGCACAAAGTGTCACACTGTAGGCCAAGAAGAGGTCCCACATCTTGACTCCATAAATGCCAGAGGCTTGAACTATTTTAGGAATGAAGCTGTGTGTTATTTAGCATAGTTATAGCCTGGTGAGACATCAGCATACACACTTCAATCACTGTGCAGCTACTCTCTAATCCTAATCCTCGCCCCGGTGTGACGCACATACACATTTCCCAAAATACTCCTGATAATTAGTCATATGTGTCTTTGGGCAGACACATCTGAAAGTGAATCTGCTTCATCAGTGACCCTTTAACTTGTCAGTGACCCTTTAACTGCAAAACAAACATTTTTTATTTTGTGCTTTCTTTCACCTTTCTTAACAGTTCCATTGTAAAGACATGTGGCATCACAAGGTTTTAAACAGCCGTAGAAGCTAGTGGGAGATCCCTTCCAGGCCACCATGGGTTTTAGTCATGCCCACTTCCTGGTTTTAATTGTTTGGGGAAGGCTATATATTTACCCCGATGCTGCTGCTCTCTCTCTCTTTGCTGCCTCTCTGTTTGTTTTGTTGGTTTAGTTATTCTGATTTGGTTAACTGTCTGTTTAGTTGTTTCATTGTTTGCACACTGATGGCCCTGCTATTGGTTTGGTTATTTCCCCCAAGAATTTTTACCTTGAGTTCTAATACCTGTTCTTTTTCTGTTTCTGTATGAGTGCTGTAGGTGCGGCCGCGAGCGTGGCTGGCCAGACGGTGGAGGGTTTGGTGGTAGAGTTCCTCACCTGTACTACATCACCCCCCCCCCAAAATAGTGTGTTTGGTAAATTTTGCACTTCCTTCACTATTTATTTCCATCCCCTTTGTCAATTTGCTGTGTAAGTGTGTAGGGCACCGGAGTCTTAAAATGAAGTGCGGTCAGGAACATTGTTGGTGCATTGCTATCTTAAGGCGGCAGAAAGTGATTGACAACAACCAAAAGCCTGGTTATGAAGTCACTGGTCAGTCACAATATATGATCAACTCACCACAAGTATATTCTGATTCTGTGTGAAAAACTGTGCCATTATAATAGCAATCCACCAAGGTGCAGCATGCCTGGCTTTTAAAGGGAATGGTATGTTGTACCCAAAACATAAAGTCCTCGGGGGCACCAGCCTAAACTAATAGGCAAAATAGCCAATATTTTTTCAGTCTCAAATTATTACTAATAATCCGTAACTCTGATTAATAATTACCTTAATAACTATAACCAAATCACCATATCGACAGTAAGTTAAAGTTGAAGGATTGGAATTCTACTGAGTAGAGGTTGGCAATATTCACACTTGTGCATCATTAAACCCACCAGTAGTTATACTTAAAGACATTTATTTACAATGGAAAAGAGTAAAAACACAATGTCTAATCTAGTATATATAGTATATGGGGGGGGGGTTTGTCCGTGGGGACACAGACAAAGGCAAGATGGCCGATTTAAAATGGTGGCTGTGACCACATGATGTGTGGGGGAGGGAAGGTGTTAGTTTCTTTGTTAGCCTAGCTCATGTAATCTAAAGGTACCAGGTTAGAGGGAGAAGGTTAGCTGTTCTAGAACTCAGATGTACTACAGGTATGTGTGTGAACATACAAGTACTCGATTAACTGTTTAACTAACCACAAACAAAGCAAACATTACAGCAACAAGGCATTAATAAACATGTACATTAACAAAGTTAAGACTTCTGCTACTTAGCTGTGCTGTGCTATGCTGTGCTAGGAGAGGTTAGGCCCAGTCAGTTCACATTACCCAGTCCTTGGAACAAAACAAAGAGGTCCTTTCCAGTGTTGTTGTTAAGTCCAGTGAGTTGGGAGGCTTCCAGCTGGAGTAAAGTCCTGTCTGGCTGTGTGGTTTCTGCTGTTATCTCCTTTGTTCTCCTCACAGAGTTAGCTGTTCCACGCTAATTCTGCTGTGGCTCCTGTTGATTGGAAAATCAGCCGGCTGACCTTGTGTTGTAGCCGTTGATTCTGAAGAGAACTGGGCTCACTCTCAGTAAATCCTAAGCAGGTTGCTGCTGTTGAGGAGAAGAGTGTTGCAGTCTGCTGTGAGAATGCCGGCGAGAGCTGTTGTCTCATGTAGCAGGGCTGACCTGGGCTGGGACCTTGGTGCTCCTTGAAGAGCTGAGAGGAAAGAGAAGTTTCTCTCCTGAGCAAGCTAAAAAAAGAAGAGAGCGAGAACAAAGACGGAGATCTGGTTCTATTTCATCCTTGCCGACTGCCAGAGGCAGTGCTTTAGGTAGCAGGTTGAGTATTTAATATCAACAGTCTCACCTGTGACCCTGAGAAAGGGTATATCTTCCGGTGTCATCAGGGAATCAATTCCTTTTCATCCTCTCGCTTCGTGGGTTCAATACTGTGGTAGTGTTGACTGAAGCTAATTTTTTCAATCTTAAAATACACTCGTCACCGGGAGCCTTGCGACTACGTCAGTTGGAGCTGTGAAAGACTCACCCTCTGGGAGGCTGCAACGAGCTGTCCCTCTGTCATGAGGGAACACGGCTGTCTGCCGTTTGTGTTCTGCGGGGTATAGATGTTGGTCCTCCTGCTGTTCATATCAGCCTGTTAAGCTTACTTTTGATTGTGTACCGCCATTTGGTAAGTATTAGGGATGTCACGATACCAAAAATTTAGAAGTCGATAGCAATACCAGTGAAATTCCACGATTCTCGATACCTCGGTAAAACAAAAAACAAACAAAAAAAACACACACAATAAATTCCATGTTCTTTCTCTTTCACTCCTTAATTGAAAAATACGAATAAAAAAAACAAAAACAAAGAACAGTGGAATGCAGCCTTCAAGAATTTAAAGCAAATAGTACTATGCTAAAATATAAACAATCAACTTTTTATTGCAGCTTTTCAGCTATAGTGCCCTGAGACAAAAAAATGTGGAGACAATAGATATAATAAAATGAAACGACTATAAACAACTACTAAGAACAGTGGCATGTAGCCTTCAAGTATTAAAGTAAACAATACTGTGCTAAAATATACAGTCATCAACTTTTTATTGCAGAGTATTTTAATACTCTGAGACATAAAAAATATGGACATATAATAGATATAATAAAACTTTTGACATTGCAAAAAAGAACAGTGGCATGTAGCCTTCAAGTATTTAAAGTAAACAATACTTTGCTAAAATATAAGCAGTAAACATTTTATTGTAGAGCATTTCAACTGTGGTTTCGAAAGTGCGAAGGCACCATTTACAAACGGGCTTTTGCGGGTCTGTAATTAACCCCTCGTCAACATCCCTCAAAAGCTAAATATTTCCATACGCGACTCTTCTGGCTTTTTCTTTCAATGAGCCGAGGTGCTGCAGCTGGACCAAGTTGTGTGCCTGAACTTTTTGGCATCTTCCATTTGTTATTGTGGCTAGACTGCAGCCAATATAGTAGACGTTCCTCATCCTCCCTTTGGCAGAGGCAGAGCATGTGCTGGAGAAACTGTGCTTAAATGTGTTTCGAGTCAATCAAATGTAGCCAGTGATGCAGTAATTAATGTTCTTTTACACGTTTTTGGTAGATTACTGTCACTTTTGAGGTAAGACACTTTTGCACCATGAGATAAGTTGCTCATACATTTAATGATAGCCTGCTTGGGCGCAATGAGACTTGATACGCAAGCGGGCTTGATGGCACTCGTTCAACTGCCTCCCTCAATAGGATGTCAATCTTATGTTGCTTCTTAAGAGGTTGACTATCAATCTCGTCAAATGTCAGTGCTTTTCGGTACCTTCGATACCATGAAAAAATGGGTACCGTCCTGTTTTTTGCCACGTGGCATCGACTTGGTACCGAAGTATCGGTTTTGGTGAGAACCCTAGTAAGTATTTGCTCATGTTGAGCTGACTGATTAAGTTTAACAGGTGTTTATTGGAACCGCCACTCCTTCTGTATAATGATCTTTAAGTAACATTTTGTAGAAATTAAGCAGGAGCGCTTTCGTTTTGAGGGAGCTGCATGCATGCTAGGAGGACACTAGAAGGCACTCCCATCTTACTTCAGACGGCAGATCCTTGGCTGCTATGCAGGATGCAGCAAAGTTTGGCCTGGATCGCATGCCGGATATTGAGCCTGCCATTCCGTCCTTCATAGTGCCCCATGATGAGGCTCTGAGACCGGGTGCCAGGTGTCCTTGACCCCAGTGTCGGGTCACTGATGATCTGTTGCGCAGGAGTTATGATGCAGCGGCTCACATCGGGCGGATCGGCAACTCCCTCTCTCACCTCATGCTCCCCCTTTCAGCTTCCCTGCAGGAAGCGGAGGTAGACGTTTCTATTTCTAGCCACAGTGATGCTTCATTGCAGGCTTTCGCCTTTATGTCGGGGTGAGGACCCAGTGTATTGCACTGTACCTATCATTTTGGAGTTTCTGCAGTCCCTCCTAGATGAGGGCCGTTCTACCTCTACATTGAGGGTATATGTGGCTGCTATTTCATGCCGGCACGCTCGGGTCGACAATGATACTGTGGGGAGCCACAGTCTAGTGTCCCTTTTCTTAAGAGACTGGGAGGGTGTGTCCCCCAAGTGCTCCAAGATCGCCAGTCTGGGACCTGCCCCTGGTGTTGGATTCTCCATGCTCACCTCCTTTTGAGCCATTGGCACGGGCAGAGGTGAAGAGGGTGTACGTTAAGATGGCATTCCTCCTTGCCATTTCTGCAGCCAAGCATGTAAGTGACCTACGCGCTCTGTCAGTGAGTGAATCATGTCTGAGGTGGAACTCAGACGGCTCGGGTGTGACGTTATGGCCAAATGTGGCATTTCTCCCTAAGGTGCTGTCATGCCTACACCTCAACCGGCCTATACAATTGGCACAGTTTGATCCCCTATTGGTGGAAGGGGAATACAAGGTTGCTATGCCCAGTAAGGGCCCTTAGAGCCTATGTTGGCACTATTGCAAGTGTACAGCAGTCTGAGCAGGTTTTGTTTGTTATGATGCCCCAGACGGGGTTGCACTCTTTCCAAGCAGCAACTGTCCCATTGCACTGTACCCATTGTGGCACTGTTGCCACAGCAGAAAGTGGTCCCTGTTTCTCACAGGTGCATGTACCACCTGAATCCATTAAAAGCAGTCACCTGAGCACTCAGCTTTGAGATTCAAACATTTGCAATTATTCAATCAATAATGAACATTCTCCTGGAGAAAAACGGCATGGTGCTCCAGGAACACCGATAATTAATTATCCTGTTATGCATGTATCAAACCAAAAAGGTGTGTGTGTGTGTGTGTGTGTGTGTGTGTGTGTGTGTGTCTCTCAACACCCTGCATTAGTACTAACATGAGAGGGGATACTAGGAGGGACACAACTTGATTGATGATTTCAGTGATTTTAACAGGAGCTTCAGAGTGATGCTCCTGCATTCATTCATATAAACATGTTCTGACAGTTTGACTTTGTGTTCTCTTTTTTTTATTGTTTTGTTAGGGGTGCCAACCAGGTCTCTCTCCTAGTATTTAAGATTGGTAAGTCAAGTTTGGTTTCATTTGTAGTTTAAAAACATTTCTTTTAAATCAAACCTCAGGAATGCACACCAAACAAAATGTACACCTGACACATTGAATTACAACCCAACAAGAACAACACAAACACAAAATCTCAATGCAAAACCATTCATATTTTTAGAAACTTTCACAATGGAAAAGAATGGAATGGAAAGAAAAAGGAAAATTAAGTTCAGTTCAGTTCATGAATCTAAGCAAAATTCTGTTCATAAATAGTAACCAACCAAAACAAACAAAAAAACCCCAGACCAGTCCAGTCAGGCTCATAATCCAATCCAGATTTTTCCTGCTGAGTTGTGGGTGAATGACCGGCTTCCATAAACAGCTGAGCAGAGTGGATATGGAGCGATCCAGGAGAATGAAGATGATTGTTGATCGGAAGACTGCTGTTGGTGACGGATGAACGAATTGGTAAGTAGACTGTGAAAATGGGTGTTTCTGGGGGTGTATACGTGTGGTAAAATCCAGTGTTGCAAGCCTGGTTGCCTTAACATAGGAAGGTTTTTTCTTTTTTACAAATTGACTTTATTTGATAAAATATATTTTTCTTTTTACAAATACTATCTTCCTCTATTCCTGAAGCAGGAAATCCAGGGAAATCTTCCTCATCGCTTTCCTCTTCAAAGATTTCAAGGATTCGTTGACACTGTTTTCTGTCCATCTCCTCAGCTGTGGAATAGCATGGCTTTAGTTGGGCCACATTAACAACACAAAGGTCTTCTCCAGCCTCTTCCAGGACCACCTCAAAGTTTAGAGGACCAACCTTCCTGGTGACACAATATGGACCTTTCCATCGTGCTGCAACTTTGGCCGAAAAGGATTTATCAGCTTTTGAGTAAGGGTGAGTACGCATCCAAACACGGTCCTTGTCTGAAAAATTCCCGTCTCTTCTCCCTTTGTCATAGTTCTGTTTTTGTCTTCGTCTTGCTTTTTCCAGGTTGTCGCTTACAAGTTTCTTGAACTCCACTATCTGGTTAGTTGTAGAGTATGCAGGTGTGTCAGGATTACATAGCTATGGGCTTAGCTCAGCAACCAAGGGACCTTTCAGAAGATGGCAGAGCTCTGCAGGTGTAACTCCTGTGGAGTCATGCATTGTTGAGTTCAATGCAAAATGAAATTGAGGTAAGTATTTGTCTCAGCTTTTGTATTTTTCCTCCACATATGAAGCAATCATGGCTTTCGCATTACAGTTAATCCTCTCTGTCAGATTTGTTTGAGGATGGTAGGGTGAGGTCCTTTTTCTCCTTGAGGTTCCACCACCTGCAGGTTTCCTCAAAGACTGACGACACAAACTCAAAACCTTGGTCTGAGAGGATGAAAGTTGGCACACCCCAGCGAATCAGAATCTCCCTTGTTAGAATCTGGGATAGTGTCTCTGCTGTTGCTTTGTGAAGGGGAAACATTTCAACCCATCTTGTGTAATAGTCCATAAAGACAATGAGGTAGAGGTTGCCGTTGGAGCTTTGAGTAAAGGGTCCCATGAAATCAACTCCTAGCATCTCCCAAGTTCCATGTACCACAGTTTGTTGAAGTTTCCCAGTTTGTAGAGCTGGCAAACTTGGCAACATCGTACATATTCTCTCACATCCATGCTCATCTTAGGCAAATACACAAGGGTTTGCAACCTTTTGTGTTTTGTATCTCCCAAGATGGGCGGATAAAGGATCATCATGATAATGGTGGGTAAGCTGTTGGCAGATTGAAGAAGGAATGTATACCTGGTAAATGGTTTTGTGAGGTAATTACACCACTCTGCATACTTTGTCCTCCATAACAGTGAACTTGGTAGTAGGATTTTCACTTCTCCTGTTTCCATGATTTTATCATACAGGGACTGGATAACACAATCCTCCTGCTGGGCATTCCAAATGTCCTCATCTGTAACTTGGAGATTTTTAGAGGTGTCCCTCTTGCAACGTAGCACAGCAGCACAACTAGCAGGTTGGTGTTGATGGTCATCCCCAGGGGCTCTTGGCAGAGCATCTGGCACTGTATTGTACTTCCCTTTGTAGTATTCTACTGTAAAGGAGAACTCTTTGAGCCATAGTGTCCATCGGATCAGTCGAGTGCTGGGTTTTTGGGTTTTAAAAACCCAGATGAGATGAATGGTCCATCACCACTGTAAAGTGTCTTCCTTCCAAGTAATACCTCCATTTCTCCAGGGCCCAGACAACAGCGACATTCTTGCTCTGTTGTTGAGTAATTCCGCTCTGCCTGATTTAGAGCACAGCTGGCGAAGGCAAGCACCTTCTCTGCTCCCAGCCCAGTCTGTGGAGCCAAAACGGCCCCCAAGCCGACGTCACTGGCATTGTTGTAAACGATGAAAGGGAGGTTAAAGTCAGGATGACCCAGGATAGGTGGAGAAACCAGGTGTTGTTTCAGGGCCTCAAAGGCTGCCTGACATGGGGAAGTCCAAATTAACTTGGCTCCTTTCCGTTTAAGGGTGTTCAGTGGTTAAGTCAGCTGAGAGAAAAGGGGTACTAAACCATTGTACCATCCAGCCATCCCAAGAAACCTTTGAAGTTCTCTGATGTTCTGAGGGACAGGGAAGTTTTGTACCACCTTGTCTTCTCAGCGTCGACTTCTACTCCAGCAGAGGAAACAACATGACCCAAAAACTTCAGTGCGGTTCGGAAGAACTGGCTCTTTTTCATGTTCATGATAAGGTTAGCTTCTCGTACCTTGTTAAAAACTTCTTGTATGTCATAGCTGTGCTGTTCAAATGTATCAGAATAGATGATGATGTCATCCAAATACACAAGACAGGTTTTTCCCCATAGGTCCCCAAAGACTAGCTCCATCAGCCGTTGGAAGGTAGCTGGGGCATTCTTAAGTCAAAACGGCATTACCTTGAACTGGTACAGGCCAAAGGAACAGATGAAGGCAGTTTTTTCTCGGCTGTCTTTATTTATTTGGACTTGCCAGTAACCACTATTGAGGTACAAGGTAGTGAACACCACAGCTCCATCCAATGAAATGAAACAGTATTTCTTGGATGTTTGGTAAGGGATAGGCATCAGTGTGAGTGGCTGCATTCACTTTCCGGTAATCCATGCAGAACCTTGGTTTTGTATCATGTTTTTTCGGCATCAAGACAATTAGAGCAGCATACGGAGAGGTAGATGGTGCTATGATGTCTTTTTCCAACATTTCCTCCACATGCTCTTTGATTACCTGAGGCTTGGATGGTGACACACGATAGGGCTTCTGTTTGATGGGCACTTTGTGGGTGAGGAAAATTTTGTGTGTGAGTAAACCTGTACATCCCAGTGTTGCTGTGCTGACATCTAAGTTTTCCTGTAGTTGACATAACAACTGATGTTTCCCAAAATCAGGTCCAAGTCAGCGTTTGTTGGTGGCAGCCTGTAGGAGGACATTGCATGGTGGCAGAGGAAACAGGTCCACAGGAGATACAGCAGAGAAGAAGGCAAGCTGAGGTGGAAGGCCAGCATTTAGCCTCTCCGCAGATTCTCTCAAGAACTGATACTGCCGCTTCTTGTTGGACTTAAACCAGTAAGAGTTTTCAGAGACATCAAACTGCAGGTCTGAAAAGAAGATGAAGTGAGTCCCACCACTGCAGGGAAAGCAAGACTACGAGCAGGCAAGATGACACAAGGTAATGTCACTTGTTGGGACTGTAATTTGAGGTTCATTCCACTCCATCCTAAAGGTTGTCTTCCCTCTCCATCGGCTAGGTACAAAGGTCCCCTTGTCCAAGGCTTCAGCACATCCTGCTGTCCTTTCACTCCTGTCCACACATTTTCATTTATCAGAGTATAAGATGAACCAGTGTCAAGAGTGGTTCCCTTCCATGGACCACTATTCAGTGGTACCATCAACTGGCAGGGAAGCAGGCTTTCAAGTGGTAATAAAGAGGAGTTTACAGAGGTGGTTGCTCCCAGGTAACTTCAGTGAGTGAGGGAACCAAGTGCAGCGTGACCTTCTTGAACATGGGAGGTTTTAGCAGCTTGCTGCTGTGAGGGTGTAGGACATGGGTATTCAATTAAAAGTCACCGAGGTCCAGTTACTAAAATTTCCTCCAAGTAAAAGGTCCGAACATTTTCATTTCAACACACTTTTTCATATGGTTCAATAATATTTATTGTCAATGCAGGAAACCTTTAACAGAGTGAACTTGTATAGTAAACTATCTCTTTTACCATAAATACATTAAAATAAATAAATACATTTTAGGCCTTTTTTTTTTTTTTACATACATCTTAAAACAAAAACCTCAGAATAAAATAAATAAAACAGAACCTATTAACCATTTTTTCTCTTAAATTAAAGAGGAACCAGCCTAAAGAAACACACTTCAAGTAAAAAAAAAGTAGCCTAAACATCTTCAGGAAATAATAAATAAAAAGTGTCTCTGTTAGGCAAAAAACAAGAGCAAACAGAGCATTGACTACATTTTTCTTAAATCAAAGAGGTCCCAGCCTAAAAACCTGACAGGTCAACATCTTAAGAAAACAATAAATAAGAAATTGCTCTTTTAGGGAAAAAAATGAGAACAGAGCTTGGCCACCACCTTTCTCTTTTGATTATTCTTTTTCTCTTAATGAGAAAAATGGGCATGTGAATGCCCTGCCAGTGATTTAAATCTGGGTTGGAATGGAGTCAGGGCCATCCTCATGCAGACATGTAAGTGGCTATTGGTCAGCCTAGAACGGTACTTGTTTTTGATGATGTTCATGGTGGAAAAGGCTGACTCACAGCTGTAAGTGGATCCAAACATGGTCAAGGTGTGCAGTGCTACTTTAGTTAGACCGGGGAACACACTCTCAGACACAGTCTGCAGCCAGAAGGTAGCAGGGTCAGTTGCCTCAAAATGCTCTTTTAATGCAGCATTTCCTTGCAGATCAATGAGCTCAAGCTGTAGAGATCCTGCATGTGCCCACTTGAACACTTGTGTCACCTCCTTTGAAAATCCTCTGACCTCTCTGATGAGGAAAGGATTCTGGATCGGCAGGAGGAGCTGTGGCCCAAGGCAGAAACTGAAGTTTTCAATCAGCTTGCTGAGGAAGTCAACATAGGGAGAAACATCTTTCTCACCCTGCATCTGTTCCTGCAGTTTTGGGAAGTGTTCACACTCTGCACCAATATCTTCTTTGAAAATGTCCAGCTTCCTCTGGAAAGAGCAAACAGCTGTCATCAAATCAGCAACTGAATTATTCTGGCCCTGCAGCTTTAAATTGAGCTCATTAAGATGTGATGTAATGTCACCCAAAAAAGCAACCATATCCATCTTGTGCTCATCTTGCAGAAACAGTGAAAACTGTGTGGCTCTCTGGCTCTTGACCTGCTTTAAGAAAGCTTCTATTTCTTTTCGAATAGACCAGAAACGTCCCAGTGCATTGCCCTTACTCAGCCACCTTACATTGTTTTGCAGTAGCAGGTCATTGGCATTTGCCTCAACATCTTCCAGGAATTCTCTCAGGAGGCGATGCTGAAGGGATGAGGATGCTCTCCTCCTTCTCAAGGAAGTTGATGAGTTTCATCACTGTCTTCATTACTTCAGCAAAATGTTCTGATAGAGTGGCACACAGAACAGTCTGATGGATGAGACAGTGGTAAGCAATAAGATCTGGGTTGTCCTCTTTCATCCGGGACACAGCCCCCTGCTCTTTTCCCACCATGGCAGGAGCACCATCCGTGGTGACAGAGACAACCTGCTTCAGATCTATGCACCTCTTTGTCAGCATCTCTTTTATTGCTGCATATATGTCCTCTCCTTTTGTATGTGTTTCAAGTGGTGTTACACCCAGCAAGTCCTCACAGAGCTCCTTCTTATCTTTGTGAAAAAATCTCACATACACCAAAAGCTGGGCATTATCAGTAACTATATCTGTAGATTCGTCAATGGCCAAAGAAATGCATGGTGCACTCTGAATGGCTGCATCAAGCTGTGCCAGTACATCATCGGCTAATATTTCTGATTTTCTGGTTGCTGTTGAAGCTGACATCGGGATTTGTTTGAATTTTTCACACATCTCGTCTTTTTCTTTCCCCTCAAATAATGTCTCAGCAACAGCATTTAAGCACTCCTTCTCAACTGTCCCATCACTAAATGTTTTTTTGTGTTGCCCCAAAATCCACAATACTTTTAGTGAACATTCGTTTGCACGTTGCTGGGCTGTAAATGTATGCGTGATGAGTCGGGTAGACCTGTCATACTGCGCTTGCAGTTCGGTTATTTTGCGTGCCCTCAGCTCGGACTTCAGGGGAAAACTTTGCTCAAAAGAGCAGTGCTTTGTTTCGTAGTGCCGCTTCACGTTGCCACTTTTAATTAATGCGAAGTTTTGGGAGCATATGAGGCAGACTGGTTTTGAACTGCCTGCTGGAAGAATGAACATAAACTTCTACATCCATTCATCTTTAAAACAACGATTTTCCGCATCGAACTTCCTTCTTTTGGAGCAAGCCATGTCTCTTCCTCACTGCTCTGGTGCGCCGGCCGCGCAGGGTAAACAAAGGATTTGATTGGCTAAACTGAGTGAAGCTATTGCCGTATTAACTCGAGTAGCAGCGCCCGCCGTCTATAGTTGCGACCGTCAGAAAAAAATGCTCCATGAAAATTGTCTATTCTCGTAAATTTATCAGAGATTGGTCACGGCTCACGGGTCCGGACAGAACCATCACTCGGTCTGGGTCCGGACCGAGGTCCACTATTTGGTGATGCCTGGTCTAGGAGAAGAAGCTCTCTTAGAGCGTCACTGTGAGCAGGAAGCTCACAGTGACACCAGCAGCACCAACAGTACACTTGGGGGAATTGGTTATGGCTAGGTGGGGTTGGTCGTACAGGGTTTTCTCTGCTAGGAGACAGAGCAGCAGATTCAGAGGCAGCAGGCTTGGATGTTTTCCCTAGTAAATTCTTTCTCTGTTCATACTGCAGCTGGTTCTCCTGGTCCTTTTCCAGTTGCTGACCAAGGATTAGTCCATCGACAGAGGTAACAGTTGGGGGTTAATATTTTTCAAAATCAACTTTATTATCTCTTCTTCTTCAATATTTGCTTTCCAGAGCTTGCATAGTGACTGGTACATGTAGGCAAAGTCACTGACGCTTTCACCCTCTCGCTGAACTCTATTGCTCACCCTCTCTGCCAGTTCATCTTTGTAGTCCTTTGACAGGAAGGCAGTATGGAACTGGTCATGGAACTCCTTCCAAGTATGGATTTCATGGTGGCCCACATCCCACCAATCTCTTGCAGTCCTGTCAAGCACATTACCCAGGGTGGCAATGAGCTCTTCATCTGTGAGTGGATTTAGAACCAGGAAGTCCTCACACCTTTCCAGATATTGGAGTGGGTCAGGTGTATCATTTAGTCTCCCGAATGTTGGAAATTGAAGTTTAACAGGACTCTTTACCATGAACCTGCTTTTTAATTTTCTGAAGCTGCTGTTGAATCCCTGAGCCAGAAGCATTTTCCTTTAAGGCAGAAATTGCAGGCTGAGGTCCTCCATTGTCATTACTGTTGTCTGTGTTAACAACATTTTAAGGAGTTAAGGGA
>NW_019525661.1:1714765-1715715 GCF_002814215.2 Seriola lalandi dorsalis | reverse complement strand
GGTCTTAATTGAATATTTGAAAAGCATCTTTCCAGATGATGTTGATTTGTTAAATGTTAGTAAAATAAACATTTAATTGTATGGTATTTTAGTTGTGTGGTTTGTGATAAATATATACTAAATGCATAGAGCAAATTGTTAGACGTATGTAATATTTATCAAAAGAAAATTAGCAACAATTACATAATTATATTGAGTAATTGAATAACATAATACAATCAAATAATTGAAAATGTCAAAGAAAAAATAAAATAAAATTTACGTATTTTCTTCATAACAGTAAATACTACAGATATATAAGATTTACTTACATTTTTTAGGTAAATAATGTTCCTGTCTATGAAAAAATCAAATAGACCTTACTTAAATAGTTTAAATAAATGTAACATAAAAACATTGATGTAATTAAATAAGATTTACTTAATATTTTCACAAATGTAAAGTTTAGTTTTAGGTAAAATTTACTTGATACTAGCAAGTGAGTTTCACTTGATATTGCAGCATTAAAATTTACTTAAAACATTTGAGTGCAAATTGTTACGATATATTTTTTAAGTAAATCTTACGAGTTATTTTTTTCAGTGTATTCTTATTGGGTAATCTGACTCATTAACTCTTACCCCTTTTACTCTCAAGTATGAGAGCGTGTTTAAGGCAAATCAGCACTGTGTATGTGTGTGTGTGTGCTTCATATGATGTGCTCCTTTTAGCGATATATACGTGTGTGTATATATATATATATTTATACACTGTAAACCCGAATGCTCAAAATAATTAATTGGAATAAGTACAGTGAACTTAAAATAATCTTAAAAGTTCTACTTACTTGAAAATGTTGAGTACCAATAGCATGTTCCCTCTTCTTAAGTTGTATAAACTTGTAATTTTTGATTAATGTTAACTATTTTGCAGGTTAAGTAACTACTACTTAAAGTAATTAACTTGTACTT
>NW_019525661.1:1707625-1714715 GCF_002814215.2 Seriola lalandi dorsalis | reverse complement strand
GAGTTAGCAGCTGTTTTGTTTTCCTTTGTTCCTTTGTTCCAGAAATAAAGAAATTTTTATCTTCATAACTGGCGTGGGTTTAGTTATTTATTTTGTCATTCGATGATATTTTATTTCATTTAGGTCCCATCTGGGGTGCCACTTTTTATGTGACAATTTGACTTTGTGTTCTCTTTTTTTTTATTTATTGTTTTGTTAGGGGCGCCAGCCAGGACTCTCTCCTGGCATTTAGGATCGGTCAGTCAAGTTTGATTTTGTTTGTAGTTTAAAAAAAAAAAAAATTACATCAAACGTCACAAAGATGCATATCAATCAAAATGTACACCCAGCACATTGAATGACCATACTCAACCCAGCAATCTTAGTGCAAAACCAAAATATTCATATTTTTAGAGACTTTCACAAAATACCCAAAACCTCACAGTTCGTAAGTCTATCAAACAAAAAACAATCCAACTCAAAATTCCACTACAGATTTTCCTTCACACTTTTTAGTCAAGATAAATCTTCTCAAAGGAAAGAAAAAGGAAAATTAAGTTCAGTTCTGTTCATGAATGTAAGCAAAATTCAGTTCATAAATAGTAGTAATATTTTTTTTTTTTTACTTACAGAGTCAGTCAGTCAGTGAGTCCAGTCCAGTCAGTCTCATAATCCAGTCTGGGTTTTTCCTGCTGGGTTGTGGGTGAATGACCAGCTTCCGTAAACAGCTAAGCAGTGGATATGGAGCGATCTGGGAGAATGAAGATGATTGTTGATCAGAGGAAGGCTGTTGGTGATGGATGAATAAACAGTTTGTAAGGGATTGCGTATTTACCGCACAAATGAGCGTGCTGCTCCATGTACACTCCTCCTGTTCTCCTGCTCTCCTCAAAAACAACTGAATGACATAAAACTGAAGGGAGTTGAATTGTGGTGCGAACCGGGAACGACTCATTGAGTAGACTGTGAAAATGGGTGTTTCTGGGGGTGTATACGGGTGGTGAAATCCAGGGATGCAAGCCTGGTTGTCACAATGTAGCAAAACCTTTGGACTCCAGGAGCAGAAGTGATCCAAAACCCCACTATAGAACCAGGGTATATTGCTGGTGATGGATGACCTTAGTGTCTCAGAATGGTGTTATTCCACCATGAGCCTCCAGAACAGCCTCAATGCTTCTTGTCATCGGTTCTCCACATGTGTGGTTCTCCACGGGACAATGGTGCAGGGCACTGTCCATCACATTGGTTCAAAATCTCCCACTGATGTTCAGTTTGGTGGAAATCTGGTGACTGTGAAAGCCATGGCATATGATTCATTTTCATACTGATCAAATTAATATTTTATATCTTTTATATTTTACCATTTTTCCGCTATTTCCTTTTATTTGTCACCCATCTGAAACAGGATGTCAAGGTTCAGAAAACTGTTGTCATAGTAGCTGAGAGAAAAATATTTAGCAGTGTTTAACTAGTGTTCTGGCCTCTAGTTTCCTGAAATAAGGTGCAGACACAAACGCCAGCAAAATCTCAAGAACAAGCAGAACAAGCTATTTATTTGATATTTTGGTGACCACATGTTCTGGCACTAGCCACACACAGCTGGGTGCAAATTGGGAAAGAGACTGGAGCTGACTGCATTATGAGTGGGATAAATACATTATGCACAGGTGGAGTTGGGGCCAATCAAATCAACAACTGAGAGCAACACAGAGTTGCCATGACACAGGGAAAAGATTACCAATGTACTACATTCAGTCTTTCTCTTCGCTGAATTTCTGAGAACTTCTACTCAAAGCAGGAAGTGATTCAGTTACTGTATGTCAGAATAATTTTTTGGTTGTTTATTCATTCTTGCTTTATCTATATTATTACTGTATCTAATTTGATAATGCATTTATGGATAGCTGCTCTCACACACCCATGACTGGACAATTGTGAGGAAAATTGCCTTGTATCAGCAAAAAGACACAAATGCAAGTGCAATTAAATGCAAAGTACTTTTGGTGACAGGAAAGTCCAAATAGGCGCAGATACAAAAAAGACTTGTGCCAAAGGAAAAATGCATAAAAATGTAATTTGCCCTTGTGGAGACGATGGGCCCCGTTGCTGCGGTCCAGCCAGTAAGACTTTGGAGATCCATGCTGAGCAGAGTGCTGATAATGTAATGATTCTGATGAGTGACCTGAACAGTCAGTTGGACATTAGAGTGCAAGTTCGAAGCTAAAGTACACATGTTAACTTTCTCACTGTGTCATCACAGAGCTTATGTTGTGGAACTAACCCTTTCATTGAAGAAAGAGGTTTGCTGCTTTTGTATAATTGAGACTAGGTGATGAAAAGTGGTTTGGACATGAGGGTTGAGAAAACTCTTTTAAACAGTCTTCAACATACAGGTTAAAGCAGTGTCCTGTGTCCACATGCATCACATCCACACCTGCAACACCATGCCAATCAAACAATGTCAATATCCCATCTACTGTAGACAGCAACAGTGCATGTCAGTGAGCCCAGCGATAACAATATCCAATATCACTGATAAAATAGAAAGGAATAATGTTACCTAAGCTAACAATAACATATCAACCTTAGCTTTAGACATTAAGCTAAACTGCCTTGTTGTTTCGATGCTGCTCATTCTAAGCATAAGGTTTAAAACCAGGCTTCACTCTCCAGTGCCATAAACCCAATAAACTGTTTGTCATGTTCACAGAGAGATCATGGAAAACTCGACCAAGAAGACAACATGTCGAGAATGTCTTAAAACTACTGCACAACTAATGCACATTTTTGAAACATTATATGTTTTTTTTTTTTTACAAAACAGTCATTAACTGTAAATAAGCCTTTCTCAAAGTGTTCCCATTAGTTATTTAACATTTGTTGATGTAAAAAATCTTCTTTTCAAAAGTGATGAGGACAAAACCAGCCATGCCGTGTCCCCAGCATCCCCAGTGTAAATGACACCCATGAAACTGGGGGTTGCATTACCTTAATTGATTTATTGGGATTCATGGATGGATGACTGATTAAGAACAGTAGGTTAAATTGATAGATTCACTGAGTTAGTTGGTACTAACAAACAGGTAGTATTCACAGAATTCACTCCATTTCATCTACAGTTATTAGCAAACTCAAACAATGGCAGTACTCCCCTCCTCGTGGTTGTCCCCTCAGCAGAGGGTGTATTCATTCTTCATGTTCTATTTTTGTATGTTGTTGGTTTGATGTAAATATTATTATTTCATATAAATAAATGAAACTGACTCAGGGAAGTATGGGAACACTGCATGAGCTCAGCTGTCATTTGGCATCATCAGTAAGCAGCTGGGTGTCATACAGTTTGAATAAGGTCTGAGATGAGCGCAATGTTCTTGGGGGTACATAGTTAATCAGGGAATTAGCGATGTAGCTTTGTCCTCACCCATTTGTACAGGAGGAGGAGGAGGAGGAGGAGGAGCTTAAAATCAGTTCTAAATCTAGTTTTGAATGAGCTGAAGTCTCAGTGCACCACAGGAATTAGAATCAGTTTTTCACCATTCTTTTCTATTTATAAATGGCTGGACTTCACCACCTTGTTGATGTGAGACCTGAAGCTTAGATCTTGTAACATCAGATTTAATCCAGGAGGTTCATTTGCCAAATCGTTAAACAGCACTCTCTTTGTTTAGGGGCCAACTTTTTTTCAGTTCAATTACAGTTCTGTCCTTTAACTTTCAGGAAATATACATTGTGCTGTAACGAGGTCATTAGTGGCAGCATGTAGTGAGAATAATAATGGACAGGCGGCTATATCTGTGTGTGTGTGTGTGTGTGTGTGTGTGTGTGTGTGTGTGTGTGTGCGTGCGCGTGACAGTGACAGTGACCATTTTATTGTTATTTTACTGTTTATTGTTTTGGTGTGCTTGTGCCTGGAAACAGATACTGTATGTAGTAAAACTATCATGACCTCTTATTACTGTTCCTCTGTTCATGAACTCATTGTCTGCAGCTACGCCATGTGTTCTCCATCCTCTCTGACTCTCTGACCTGAATCAAGTCTAACAAGAAGGTCAGATGTGTGTGGAGGTACCATGATAGTAAAGTCAGGACATTTAGTGGGAAACACGCTGCCTGTATTATGTGAGCGCGGCAGCAGACGTCGCTGAATAGCCAAGCAGAAGCATTTTGTGTGTGTTCACACCAGCTATGTCCGGCTACTGGAATGTTGGATTTCTTTTCATTACAAATTCATTTCTGATTTATTTTTCACAGAAGAAAATGTCACCTTGTCCACATGCAGCTGCTAAAATGATTTAAAAATATATTTGTTTTTTCATATCTCATATTCAGATTCAAACAAGACTTCTACTGGGAGATGGGCGACAGGCCAAATCCCTAGATTATGAGCCACAGCCACGAGGCAAGAGACACACGTCTCACACAGCCAGTGAGTCCACTCTAACCCTTTTACATGTGCATTGAAATGAAAATCAACATGTTCTACAGCCACCACACTCGCACCACTCTTCCAGTGTCTTCCTGGCCTCAGGACCCAACAATGTGAAACAATACCCTGCTGTTTGCCAGGTTTAAGTCTCACATAACTGGCACGAAGAAACTTTCACTTGCCATTTCTTAACCTCACACCTTATCATACGCAGGTGAGGCTTTTTTATTCTTGATAAGCAGAGTGATTAAGTGACCTGCCACCCAATTGTCCTTAATTGCTTATTTTTCAGGCTTTGGTGGTGATCTGAGTGCCAGCTCAATGTTCGGAGAAGGTAAACAAAGGTTGACACTGTATCATTATGACATGATATACTGTATGTCAGAAAGAATGGGGATCATATTGTTCTGGCTGTGGGCTGAAAATACTGTGTGCCAGGGTTGAAATCTGCAGCTCAACACAGCAAAGCAATATTCAGACCTCTAGCATTGCACTGTGTTCATACTGTGACACATGAAAAGTTATCATGAAATCAGCATAACTATTTAATGGAACCAGTGTGTGAAATGCCCTCAGACGATGGTCTTATGACACGCAGTCTCTCTAGAACAGTTGAGGCCTTAACTATGACGATTACTTTGACAACAACATTGCACAATTAAATATCCAGTATGCCAACAATGACAAAATCATTGTTTCTATAAAACAAGTTCAAAATTGCAAAGTTACAATGTTTAAGTGTAATACAAGGGCAGATGTGTGTTTGATGGGGTTTTCTTTTTTTCTTTTGTAATTTATTTTTCCATGGGAACCAGAGGAGCTTACTGTGAGTTTGTTTATTTATTGAACTAAAAGGTTTTGCAAATGGATGTAAGGCGTGTTCATTAGCCTTTAAACACAAACGTGAGCACTTGACATTTGTTACATGTTTGAATCTATCTATCAATCTTGGTTTTATTTCTTCTAGTTGTATGACATCCACATCTACACACACTGTCCCAGAAAAACAAAACAAAACCCACATCAGTGGTCTGAGCTGTTTTTTGAAATGAGTCCTCTTCACAGTGCCTGGACACGCCCTGTCTTTCCTCCACAGTCTTTAGAGACTTGTGCTAACGGCACTTCATGACAGACACTCTCTGCCGCCATGTTGCTCCTGTTTGCATCACTCTCCTGCTTTCCCACAGTTGTCTTCGAAAAACTGAATTAGTGAAAATGGTTAGGAGAAAAAGATATTTGTTTCTGATGAATATTGCCTCATATCAAAGGCCGGTGCGGATGTCTGGCGAGCAGCTGGATGTGGTGGCGAGGCAGGTGGGTGGAGATGGCTTGGACAGACAAAAGACTGGGACTGGACTGGACCAAGTTCTTGACTGTAACTCTTTACAAATTATACACCCATTAATAAACACATTTCCAAATTCAGGGAAGGAGAGGGAAATAGTAGAAAAATATTTTGCTTTATTTTTCCTAGATTTAAGTAACTTTTAAAATGCAGTTCAGATGTATAAAAGATGTCAGATCAGAAAAAGCTGAGATTCTCACTCTTAGATAATCTGTATTTTTCTGTTTGTGAATACAGGATAGAATTTATTATCCTAAAATGATCCCCTGTTTTAGTCTGGAACACTCTGAATGTATAGAAACACTGAAGACAATGCTTTCCCGCTGACAGCTAAGGCATAAGAATTTCAAATGTGGCAAATTCAAGAACAAGATGATGTCCTTGAATCAAAAATATCCTCTTCAAAACTCATGCATAACAACAAGGTTATTATGATGCCTGTCTTACCCATCAAGGTATTGTGAATACCATATAATCCTTTTAATCCCCGCAGTAGGCCAGAACCTTGTTAATCTCAACACCACCACATGAAATGTTTTTTGAATAAGCAAAATGTTTGGGTGCCAAAAACATGCAGGCTTCAAAACCGTTATTTTATATCAGTACTGTAGTACTCAAATGTGAATGTGAAGTCATATGTAGAGATTGTGCTGTAGTGTGTGAGTGCATAACATGGAAGTTCTAGAGCACAATTTAAGACATAAAGTATATGTCTGGACCTATGGACAAATCCTGCTTTTAAATAGCTGCGACTTCATCTAACAAAATCACCAAACACAAATGAAAGGCAAAGACTGAGCTGTGAGAGAGAGAGAGAGAGAGAGAGAGAGAGAGAGCAAGATAGAAAGAGGATGACACGCAGCAAAGGGCCAGACCCATACGGAAAAGAAATAGAAGAAACTTATTAAAAAAAAAATGTATAACTTTCCATCGCCTTCAGTTTATGTTTCATGTATTGTATGTTTCATGTATAATATATGATTTACTCCTGAAAGCGGCCACTTTTGCATTATTTTCATACAAGATAATAAAAAGAACTAGAAAATTCCAGGGAAATTTTGAGTGCCACGGGGGCTACTGCCAGGATGAGTACATGATATATTTCCAGTGTTCAAAAGTCACCCTGATCATATTCTGGTTTTGAGAAATGTCTTGTGTAAGGTTTGGATGATGGTGAACCCTTACAATCAGGATGAAGGCCAGCAGGATTGGAGTACAAGCATGAGAGAGGACAGAATCAGGCACACAAAAGTTGGTTGCAGAGCTCTTAGTTTACTGGTGAGCTGAGGCAAATGACACAAACAACATCCAACAGTTCTTACATAGAGGTCACAGGATGG
>NW_019525661.1:1706100-1707583 GCF_002814215.2 Seriola lalandi dorsalis | reverse complement strand
TACTATACATAAGATTAGTACTTCAGTGGAAAACCACATGTACTGTATGTGGATTAATATCCAGAATCTTTTGTGTTGAAAGCCAGGGAGGAGAATATTGTGCACCCACTCATCCTTAGCCTTTCCAAGCCCTTTTGGCTTAAGTGAAACCCTGTTTTACAGACCCTGACCAGTTCAAAACATATAGCTGTGTCTAAGCTATTGTTACATAAATGTTGCTTTATTTTATTCATTCAAGAATAACCAACTCAGTGAAAGTTGTCTGTTTCAAGACTTTCATGAATAAATAAAATTCAAATCTTTGCTCAACTGCCTGCTAAGGGTTATGCAATTCTATGCAACATTTTCCTGACAGACAAATCATAGAATAAGGTCTCCGGCACTCAGCCTTTTCTTTCCAAGACTACAGAATCAAAACTTCTAACTACTAATTAGTCTTTTTTATGTTTAACATGTCATTTCAATGCAGTTTTTACACCATATTATCATATACTGTAAGCTGCTAAATGTTGGACATCAAGATATCGAACAACCAGAAAGACATGGGAGCAGAATTCACAATATTTATGCACATCTGTCATTGCAGGATGTATTATAAATAAAGTTGAAACACAAGTCTGGTCTAGTTTCCTTCAGTATTTCCAATTTTTAATAAAATGTTGAAATTGTGCCTGTCTTCACTTATGGTATAGACCTACATATTAGTGCTGAAACAATTTATCAACTGATTGGACAAAAGAAAATTATTTGCCAACAATTTTTATAATTGATTAATCATTGTAGTCATTTATCAAGAAAAGAATAATTAGACATTTTCTGCTTCTTTGATTTTTCTTGTTCTGGGTTTATGACTTTTGCTTGAATAAAAGTAATTTCAAGACATTGCGTTTGATTCTGAGAAATTGTGATGGGTATTTTTCACTTGTCTCTGGCATTTTATACACTAAAAAGCAATTGATTAGCCTAAAAAGTCTGCATCATTAATAAATACATTTGATAATTAGTTGCAGCCCTCATAAAGGAAAACAATATAAATTCATAGCAAATGATCTGGATCTGTCCCAAAATTTTATGTCCATGTCCTGTCCCTCCACTAAGTTCAATGGAAATCAATTCAGTACCTTTTGCATTTTCCTGCAGAAAAAAAACAATGCCCTATCTCACAATGTTTATTAAAGTGACAAAAGAAATTCCTGGATCAGTCCCTTTAACAGGATCAGCACCAAAATGAATGGGTTGTTCTCTGGCCCATACCCCATCCCTCCACCAAGTTTGATACAAAACAGTTTGGTACTTTTTGCTTAATCCTGCTCACAAACCAACCAACCGATCAACGAACAGGTTAAAACATAACCTCCTTATAGGAGGCAATAAAGGGATAGAAAGGACAATTAAAAATACAACTACTATAATCTGGTTGCACTGGCCATGCTTGCCATCTGTTGGCATTATATTGCATTCAGCCCTGATAATGCAGAGACAG
>NW_019525661.1:1705331-1706050 GCF_002814215.2 Seriola lalandi dorsalis | reverse complement strand
TGGTCATGGAACTCCTTCCAAGTATGGATTTCATGGTGGCCCACATCCCACCAATCTCTTGCAGTCCTGTCAAGCACATTACCCAGGGTGGCAATGAGCTCTTCATCTGTGAGTGGATTTAGAACCAGGAAGTCCTCACACCTTTCCAGATATTGGAGTGGGTCAGGTGTATCATTTAGTCTCCCGAATGTTGGAAATTGAAGTTTAACAGGACTCTTTACCATGAACCTGCTTTTTAATTTTCTGAAGCTGCTGTTGAATCCCTGAGCCAGAAGCATTTTCCTTTAAGGCAGAAATTGCAGGCTGAGGTCCTCCATTGTCATTACTGTTGTCTGTGTTAACAACATTTTAAGGAGTTAAGGGACTTAAGGGTAAGGTCCATGTCCAACAGAAAGTATGTTGTGGGAGGTAACTCCTGGGCAGGCACTGGATGTGATGGGGGAGTTAGCAGCTGTTTTGTTTTCCTTTGTTCCTTTGTTCCAGAAATAAAGAAATTTTTATCTTCATAACTGGCGTGGGTTTAGTTATTTATTTTGTCATTCGATGATATTTTATTTCATTTAGGTCCCATCTGGGGTGCCACTTTTTATGTGACAATTTGACTTTGTGTTCTCTTTTTTTTTATTTATTGTTTTGTTAGGGGCGCCAGCCAGGACTCTCTCCTGGCATTTAGGATCGGTCAGTCAAGTTTGATTTTGTTTGTAGTTTAAAAAAAAAAA
>NW_019525661.1:1704898-1705281 GCF_002814215.2 Seriola lalandi dorsalis | reverse complement strand
ACCTTACTTAAATAGTTTAAATAAATGTAACATAAAAACATTGATGTAATTAAATAAGATTTACTTAATATTTTCACAAATGTAAAGTTTAGTTTTAGGTAAAATTTACTTGATACTGGCAAGTGAGTTTCACTTGATATTGCAGCATTAAAATTTACTTAAAACATTTGAGTGCAAATTGTTACGATATATTTTTAAGTAAATCTTACGAGTTATTTTTTTCAGTGTGGTATTGGTTTGGTTATTTCCCCCAAGAATTTTTACCTTGAGTTCTAATACCTGTTCTTTTTCTGTTTCTGTATGAGTGCTGTAGGTGCGGCCGCGAGCGTGGCTGGCCAGACGGTGGAGGGTTTGGTGGTAGAGTTCCTCACCTGTACTACATC
>NW_019525661.1:1704331-1704848 GCF_002814215.2 Seriola lalandi dorsalis | reverse complement strand
GAGTTAGCAGCTGTTTTGTTTTCCTTTGTTCCTTTGTTCCAGAAATAAAGAAATTTTTATCTTCATAACTGGCGTGGGTTTAGTTATTTATTTTGTCATTCGATGATATTTTATTTCATTTAGGTCCCATCTGGGGTGCCACTTTTTATGTGACAATTTGACTTTGTGTTCTCTTTTTTTTTATTTATTGTTTTGTTAGGGGCGCCAGCCAGGACTCTCTCCTGGCATTTAGGATCGGTCAGTCAAGTTTGATTTTGTTTGTAGTTTAAAAAAAAAAATTACATCAAACGTCACAAAGATGCTGTCACACCGTGGTGAGGTTGTCTTGTCTTGGGTTTGTTTTGTCCTGTCATTTCCTGTTTTATTTTGAAAAATAATTCTCCTCTCGTTTCAGGTCACTTGCCCTTCCTCATGTGTCTCAGTCTGATTGCCCTAAGTGTTTCCACCTGTTCCCTATTTCCCTCCATGTGTTTAAATAGTCTGTGTTCCCCTTGTCTTGTGCCAGAGTGTCTTCGTC
>NW_019525661.1:1703303-1704281 GCF_002814215.2 Seriola lalandi dorsalis | reverse complement strand
TGTAAGGTTTGGATGATGGTGAACCCTTACAATCAGGATGAAGGCCAGCAGGATTGGAGTACAAGCATGAGAGAGGACAGAATCAGGCACACAAAAGTTGGTTGCAGAGCTCTTAGTTTACTGGTGAGCTGAGGCAAATGACACAAACAACATCCAACAGTTCTTACATAGAGGTCACAGGATGGCTGGACAACCAAAGCAGTCTGACTGGTGTAGCAGGTTACATTGGATAGCAGCGGCAGCAGTGATGTCCAACCTGACCCCCATTCTCTGACACCCTACCCTGCTTTCCCACCTGGTATAAGTACCCATAGCCTCTACCAAACATCACCTAGTGCAGGGACCCTAGACACTAGCACCACACATATTGAATACCTTTACAATTTAACCACACTGATATTTACATAAACTAACCTTTGGCCTAACACAGATCAAAATAGAATACATAATAAACTAAAGAAATACCCAACAAAAGCCAAACTTAAGTAAAACCCCTCTACCCACTCCCCTCTCTCCTTCCTGCCCACTTGGTACAGCCTGATGAGGTAATTGACACCTGCTGAGTCTGGCAGCATTCCCATGTGTCCCATGTGTATCCATGAAAACACGCCCCCCGGAAGTAGACCTCAAACAGAGAGAGTGGTTAGTAGGGGTTCCCAAAATAAAAGCACAACAAAAAATAAACTTCCTGTCTTAGCCAATGTGCATAGTTTTCACCTTAGTGAGGGGGATGCTTGCCAGCTCCCTCACATCTTGATATAAAAGACTCTGATATAAAACAATGTCACATCCCTCCATCATGTATTATGTGGGAAATATCTCATATTCTGTGTTGTTTTTTTTAATAAAACAAGAGGCAACATGTCTTCAAACTGGCATTTAAAGGGTTAAAATCCCGAAAACTAATAAACATTTGATAGGTTTGAGCAGAACTGAAGTGGTTTAAGAGATTTATGCAAAAAAAGCAGAAAAAAATAT
>NW_019525661.1:1702779-1703253 GCF_002814215.2 Seriola lalandi dorsalis | reverse complement strand
AGAGGTCACTGTAGCTCTTTAAACTATACACAACACACATTTTTGCACAATTTTCGCCTAAATGATATACTATCTTTTAGCCCTGTGCCATCTAGGAACAAAAGAGACACAAAATAAAAAAACTGGAATACTCACAGGATCATAAGGATTCAGGAAATGTATAATATGCCTATAATATGATTGTGAGCCTTAAACTTGAAGGGCATCATTAACTAGACCAATCCCTTTGGCCGGATCCCTGTTGACCAAGCTATAGAAGAAACAGTGAACAAAGACACCCAGACAGCTGGAGGGACAAAGGGATTCAGCTTGAAGTCAGGAGCTGTGGCCAAATATTACTTAACCGCTGAGTACAGAAGCATGTACCTCAGACAGCTGAGAGATCTGACAGGTCAAGGCACGTCCAGACTGTCCCATCCAGATCTACACGGTCCAAGGATCAAGAGAGATGAAGCAGATGTCCAGTCTCTCATT
>NW_019525661.1:1698759-1702729 GCF_002814215.2 Seriola lalandi dorsalis | reverse complement strand
CTCGAGTTAAAAATAAAAATAAAGGTTATTTTTTACTGCTTCACGCACTCTAGCCAACTGACGCTTTCACTCTTACTTTGAAGAAAAAGTGATTTGCACTCCTCCTTTGAGTGCTCATAGTTTGAAAAGTTTACATGTTAAGTCCATGGGCCGGAGCCCAAAATTTCACTTGTCGGTACCACTCAAGGTGACCAAACTTACTTATGATTTTTGAAAAGTTCTATGTCTGTAGATGATATTTTGGTATGATAACCCTTCCTGAGTGGCAGCTGTATCATAGTTATGAGCTCATGAAGTTACCCACCCCCTTCAGAAAATTACATTTTAGCCGCTGGTGCATATCTTGGTTTAGACTCATGTACAGGACATCTGTCAATGTTTCACAGTATTGTCTTTGGTATCATTTTAAAGGGGACCTTTTAAGCTTTCAGTCAAGCTAAGATGTGAATCTTTCATTTTTGCACAATTTTCGCCTAAATGATATACTATCTTTTAGCCCTGTGCCATCTAGGAACAAAAGAGACACAAAATAAAAAAACTGGAATACTCACACGATCATAAGGATTCAGGAAATGTATAATATGCCTATAATATGATTGTGAGCCTTAAACTTGAAGGGCATCATTAACTAGACCAAGGTCAGTATAAGGCAGTGGTTCTCAAAGTGGGGGGCGCGCCCCCTATGGGGATGGTACAGTGTCACCTTTTAAATTGAAATTGAATTGAGTTGAGAGAGAGAGAGAGAGAGAGAGAGAGAGAGAGAGTCAGACAGCGACAGAGAAACTCAGACAGCGACAGAGAAAGAGAGAGATACAGTTAAATAGCGTCAGAGAGAGAAATATAAGAGGTAGGAAGGAAGTGTAACATTTAAAAGCATCTAAATGTTAAACACTAGCTAGCCGTTTAGCATTTAGCTAGCTAGCTAGCGTTTAGCATTTAGCTAGCTCTTCATTTATATTTAATATTACTTTATTTTAAAGTACATGTAAAATAAAATTGTGATTTTCATTTGTTTTGTGTGTTATATTAATTTCACAAGGCTACATCTGATCTTGTATGTTGCAGTTGAAACTGCCTGGCTATGGCCACTGGTGAACAAGCAAGTAACAACCCACTACCAAAGCAACCACAGGTGGAGTGCATCATCCATTGTTCTGATGATGGAGATAAGTTGGTTTCAGTAAAAAGTTTTGACTCCTGGAAAACACTGCTCAGGGCAGCTCAGATACGAAATCATGCACCGATTTTGGAACTGGCAAAGGACATTCCTGAAGGACAGATTCCAGCAATTTACTACCACAGAATGTGTCGCACTATCTTCACTATGAAGAAACTCCTTGATGGCATCCTTAAAAAAGGAAAGCAAAGTGCCAATAGCTTTGTCGAAGAGAAAGAATTGAAAAGAAAAGCTCGACGTGCCCCAAGTACCTCTAGGACATATCCTACAGAGTGTATCTTTTGTCAGAAAACTTGCAAATATCTAAAAGGACAGAATACGAGAGAAGCACTGATACAATGTTGCCAAATGCGTGCTGATGCAAAGATCAGGAGTGCAGCCCAAAAGAAAATGGACGGCAGAATCCTTGCCCTATTGAGTAGAGACCTTGTAGCAGCTGAAGGGAACTACCACAAGTCATGCTATAAAATGTATACCAAAGAGGAGGTTTCCAACACTGAAGATGGTGGCAATGCTACCGATGATGCCCAGTATGAAGCTGCTGTTAAACAGTCATACGATGAGCTGTTCCTCTTCATCAGAACAGAGCTTCTTGGCAATCTTCGAGTGATGACAATGACTGATCTCACTTCTAGACTGGTTTCTTCAATGAAGTCCCAAGGAATTGTCCAAGTCAAGGAATCAACCACAAAGCACATAAGACGAAAGCTGGAGAGTGAGTTTGCTGGAGCCTTGCACATCTTCTCTGATGCAAAAGGAAAACTCCTCCTTTATCCAGATAACCTGTCCATGAGTGAACTCATCAAAGAAAACCAGTCCATTAAAAGTGAGCTGCAGACCTTGAAAAGTGCCAGTGCCCAAGATGTCATAGTAAACGCAGCCATCAAACTGAGAGGGGACATCAAGAGTCAAGATGTTCCTCAAGCCTGGCCACCTGAAGTCAAACCAGAAGCAGAATGTCCTACCATTCCAGAGTCACTCAGTGTCTTCCTGTGCCATCTACTCACAGGCTCTGGTGATCCTGATCATGCATCCCAGAGAGTTCAGCGGCTCCTACAATCTTTTGGCCATGACATCGTATATGCAGTGACATGTGGAAAGATCAAACCTTCCAAGCACATCATTCTGCCATTCAGTGTCAAGTCTTTGACAGGGAATGTAGAGCTCATAAACATCCTCAACCGACTTGGTCATAGTGTGTCCTATTCACAGATGGAAGAGATTGACACTGCCTTGTGTCTTCAGAAACTCTCAGCATCAGGGAGTGACATTGCCTTACCAAGTAACATCCATCCTGGTGTATTCACAACTCTAGCCTGGGACAATATTGATCGTCTTGAAGAAACCATCACTGGAGAGGGAACATCTCACAGAGTCAATGGAATTGCTGTGCAAGCAAAGACAGTCAACCCAGTCCCTGTCCAACCCATCCCCACTGTTGTCAAAACAAAGCACAGAAGCATTGATTCACGCCCGCCAATGTTACCAACTTACAATGCTGGACAACGGGTGGGGCCACCACAAAGCAAAAGTTCAGATGCTGATACTGTAGCCAATACTCAGCTTGCCAGAGAGAAGAACCTTGTTTGGGTCCTAGCAAGACTGTCACAGCAAAAAGACCAGTCAGTCAGCAACTGGACGGGCTTCAACATCCTGACTCGCAGTGATATGACAGTCATCCCTGACAATGTAGGCTATCTGCCTACCATCAATGCTCCAGCGACACAAATGTCTACTGTCAATGAGGTGCTTAACCAGTCAATAAGCATCATGAGGTGCTTAGGCCTGACAAAGATTGTCTGTGTCTTTGACCAAGCCCTGTATGCAAAGGCTGTTGAGATCACATGGAAACATGCTCACAAGTTCCAGAATATCATCATCAGGCTTGGGGAATTTCACACCATCTGCACACTGCTGGCGATAATAGGCAAGCGTTTCAAAGATGCTGGACTCGGAGACCTGTGCATTCAGTCTGGCATAATCGCAGAAGGCTCCATTGCTGGTGTTATGGATGGCCGCAAGTACAACAGGGCAGTGCGACTACACAAGCTCTTGTATGAGGCTCTCATGCGACTGACATGGAATGGTTTCCTCTCCTGGTTGGAAACAACTCACATGAATAACATGGTTCACCTGGAAGAAACACTGAAGGCAATTGACAGCCTTGGGGAAAATGTGTCACAAACCACTTTGAAGGAGGTCCTCGAGAACAGCTCTTGTACACGTATCATGGAACTGTTTGAAGTCTACCGCAAGTTCCTCAATGGTGGAAACAGCAGCCTCCCAAGCTTCTGGATGTCCTATTTGGACATGGTCGAAATCTTGCTGGGGCTCATCCGAGCATCCAGAGAGGGAGACTGGATGCTACACTTGGCAAGCATTCGAGCAATGATCCCATGGTGCTTTGCATATGACAGGACGAACTATGCACGCTATCTCCCCTACTACTACGCCCAGATGTCTCAGCTGTCCATCACACACCCAGATGTGTACACAGAATTCATGACAGGAGGCTTCTCTGTTCAACTGGGCTCCACCAATCCCTTTGGCCGGATCCCTGTTGACCAAGCTATAGAAGAAACAGTGAACAAAGACACCCAGACAGCTGGAGGGACAAAGGGATTCAGCTTGAAGTCAGGAGCTGTGGCCAAATATTACTTAACCGCTGAGTACAGAAGCATGTACCTCAGACAGCTGAGAGATCTGACAGGTCAAGGCACGTCCAGACTGTCCCATCCAGATCTACACGGTCCAAGGATCAAGAGAGATGAAGCAGATGTCCAGTCTCTCATT
>NW_019525661.1:1698183-1698701 GCF_002814215.2 Seriola lalandi dorsalis | reverse complement strand
CAGTGCATTCGCTGGCCGGGGGAAGCTGAATTCCCTGAAGATAGTGAAGAAGGACACTTCCTACCAAGAAACCTTCAGTGGACTTGGGCAGTCATGGGATGTGAGTGAGGAGCTGTTCCAGAGAATTGAGGAGTTTACATGCCACATGTATGATGCTAACAGAAGCACTGGTGAGGTGAACCAACTGCGCTACCAGCTCTTCTGTGCCAAAAGGGGAGAGGTCGAGTCCAGTCAGCTGCCACCATGTAGAGACTGTTTCTTCCTGCATGTTGAACGAGCCAATTATCAGGCAGCCATTTGGAAGAGCAGTCTGCAGGCTAATCCTGTGGTGCCAAGTCCTACAGAGCATGGATGGAAAGAAGATGAGGACAAGCTGGCCATTTACTGGATGCGCTCCCCACCTGCCCCAGATGTAGTCTTGGAACTGCTAACATGCAAATGTGTGCGTTCATGCAAAATGCCAAGCTGCACGTGCTTATCAAATGGACTGGCATGCACAGACATGTGCAAGTTACAGA
>NW_019525661.1:1695542-1696195 GCF_002814215.2 Seriola lalandi dorsalis | reverse complement strand
CACCAGCGGCTAAAATGTAATTTTCTGAAGGGGGTGGGTAACTTCATGAGCTCATAACTATGATACAGCTGCCACTCAGGAAGGGTTATCATACCAAAATATCATCTACAGACATAGAACTTTTCAAAAATCATAAGTAAGTTTGGTCACCTTGAATGGTACCGATATCTGGTCTGGCCCATGGACTACAATGGATGGAGGAGTCAATCTGTACCTGGAGAATGGCCTGTTTCTTACCATGGAACAAGTTTAGCTGGAGTCAAAGGCATCATCTGGAGTCACTACAAAGCAGGAGATAGAACCCTCTATGGAAGAGGAATCTACTCAACACCAGACATACACTTTGCAGAGAGAGAGGACTATGCCAAGACTTTCACATCGAAGACGACGGGGAAAAGCTACAAAGTGATTCTGCAGAATCGTATCAATCCAGAAAAGAGGGAGATTTGCAAAAGATCAGATCACTGGCTCATTCGTGTTCATAAACGAACATCTGCCGAGGAAGAGAAACAGATAGTGGAGAACTCTATTCGACCTTACGGCATCCTGATTAAGGAAATAAATACTGAGGATGATACTGGTCAAGATGACAGAGGTGATGATGATACTGATGATGATGACAGATTTGACGATGATACTGGTGATGAGGACAG
>NW_019525661.1:1690670-1695522 GCF_002814215.2 Seriola lalandi dorsalis | reverse complement strand
AAAGGTGCAATTTTGTAGAAAAAAGGTGGGTTTCTAAAGAAAATTCCAATGCATTTCTAATGCATTATTTATTCCCAGTTTTTTGGGAATAACTTTGGGAAAAATTGAAATTTTAACACCAAAAGTCATAGCACCCCTTTCGGGATCAAGACGCACGTTTTGATGTATATATTACCGGGGTTTTCTCAAAGCTGCGGGACGAGTTACGCGCCGAAATTTGGCGGAAGAATAATAAACCTGAAACAGAATATTAATAGATGCCTCGGGGCTCACTCCTCTCAGCTATTCTAGCTGTAGAGGAGTGCCTCGGAGCTGAGCACCCGTGGCACTAATTATATAACAATCATGTGAAAACTATATATGTAGAAAATAAGGAAAGCACATGTCAACGTATGTTTTCCATACACATTTCATATAGTTTTTGCAGTTTTTTGTACTATGTCTGTTTAAAGACATATACCTTACATATATGAATAAATTCCACTATATGTATGTTTTCTGTATGAAAAGTGAATATTTGTTGCAGGTGAATTATGCTGTCTTTATATGTTTTATATAAGTTTATTAAATGGCATATAATAAAAATCTGTATAAAAAGATATAGGAATATATACCATTACATATAGATTTTTTGTATGTTATGGGAATGTAATGCCACGGTAAACTATGTTTTCTTTATGTTTTTTGTATAAGAATTCTTAAATGTCAGCCTATGAAATTTGCAATATGATTATAAAAATTACATACTTTTTTATGAATGATTTCATACAGCTTCATATACATTTCTATCATAAGAAACACGTGACTTACATATGAAAGTGACAAAACTTAATTTTTCCCTTTACTACTGCAATACTACTTTCTACCATCCCAGCTACATAACTGCAGTCTATAAATCAATATCTGTAATGCTGAAAAAATGGCTGTTAGGCAAAGTTTTAATTTGATGGACTTTATTTGCAGTGAATAGATATTACAATGAACATCAACATGGGCAAAACGAGGGAGGGATAAAAACCTGCCCACTTAAAACAATTTAACTCTAACAGGTAAAACGTGGCTACAAATGTGACACTGTAACAGTAACAGTAACAGTTACGACCAGGTGGATCATGATTGTGGTGTGGTAAACAGTGTTTTAAGGGGTTGTTGTAACAGAAACAATTTTACTTTTGGCACGGAGCTCTGTGATCTTGGCATTGATTGTGCTGCCAATGCTGGAGGGCTGAGTCCCAGGCCACCTCTCAAGCGTTGCACCTATATATGAACACAATAGAGGAAAATGGAAAAGAATAACAGTACAATTATTAATCTGAAAGTAACCCAAAAAAGCATCATTACATAATATAATGTCTAATGGTGCTAGCTTTATTGCACTGTATTGGAGATGCATAGAGAAGTTAACTAAAAGGAAATACATCACAAAGTATAACCTTCGATGAAGAGATGCCTCTTTCAAATGAAAGATTATACTTCAGACTAAAATATACTTATTTTCCTAAATGTATTCATTTGCTTATTTGCTGTTGGACAAAAAATAATTCAGAGGCACTTGAAACAGGAGAGAACGAGGTAGCTTACAATAGCATGTCATGAGTAGACCAATATTACACCTGCGTATATAATACAGTATAAGCAAGGGAAGATCAGACAGTATTCTATGAATTAGGTTCTTCCATTTGGCAAAGGCGAAGATTTTCACCAGCAGTATCTCCATTGGGAAGACTACTGTGAGAAGATGCCTCACAAATACTGTAGCCAAATTTGCATTAACTGCATAGGCCCACACCAGTTTCTCTACCATGACTCCAGTCCCAGGATGGATCTCCACCTGTTTAAACAAGGAGACATTGTTAGTAGGGTTTAAATATAATTTGCTCACCCCTAGATACTTAGGACATCAAAACAAAAATTAGATCTTCCATACTCATACATGTAGATCTAAGAGGCAGTAGATCCAATTTATGCACTGGACTTATTTATTCTTTAAAAATCAATTACCTTGGATGACTGGCAGTCCCTTATAACAGTCTCTGATGTGGAGCTGGATGCTGAAGATCTGGGGAGGGACAACAGTGAATCTGCAGATGATGAACCGGGCCTGGACTGTGGAGAATTTTGGGGGGGGCAGTGGTGGTGTGGTCAGCTCCAAACTGGATCTCTTAGGATTTTCAGCCAAATCAATGACATTCTTCATGGTCTTTAGGAGATCAGGCACATCTATACACAGAAGATGACAAAAAAAAAAACAGTACATCATTCTTTAGTACAATATAAAGTATGGCTCAAGTGTTTTGGTTGTCTAATTGTTAAATAAGTGATTAGAAGTGATACCTTGGACAAGCAACTCCCTCAAATTAGCATTCTCTTCTTTCAGATCTTGGATCTCCTGCTTTAATTCAGCCACTGTCTTTGTCAGATTTTATCACGATGAATGACTGAAGGTGGTGAATCGCTGTACATTGCAAGGAATTCCTCTGCAGGGTCTTTCCTTGTGAGAGCCTTTGACTTCTGGGTATAGAGAGAGAGAAAGAGAGAGAGAGATTCTATTTATATGATACAACCGAAAAATATGGTAAACTCAAAATAGTTAAAAGCAAATAGATGTCACCTTGACTTGCAATGGCTGAGTCAGAATCTGAGTCTCATCTGGACCTGAGACATCTGAATCATCCTGATATTTTTGAGGGCGGACTGATACCCTCTTGGTCAGCTGTGCAGGTTCATTTTCCTTCAGCAGTGCATCAAGTTTACGGGTTGCCTCATAACGAGTAGCTAGAGAACAAAAGAAGAAAGAATACAAACAAACAGATTTCATGACAAACTGCTTAATACTCAAGAGCAGTTTTTGTTTCACCATATTATGTTATGACATTGTCAGTATCATAGTATGTGTTGTGTAGAGCTGTGGTTCACACAGTGGGCTTTGCAGAAAATGCTAATAATTTATATTTAACTACATGTATTTCAAATCCATATGAAACTTTGGTTAATGTTTAATAAACTGTATGTACTAAAACAGCTATAAGAAAAATCTATCAGACAGGAGTTTATGTTCCAATTTGTGTCAGGTTAGGGGTACTTAAAAGTAGGAACCGCTGCTATAGACATTAACATCATGAGATTACTGTGGTATAGTGTCGTTCATGCATTCACTTAGAGAGGAGGGAAGTTGTGTAGATAAGCATTTTGTAGAGCAGTAACTTACACATGATAAAATGGTGACAAAACTGTTGTAAAGAATAGTGTAACATTTTAAATCAAGAGTTGGCTTATTTAAATAGGGCCCATTTGACATGACCTTCCCACCAATAATACTGTAATTAATCATCATGTATCCTGCAAAACATTTGTTGGAAAGCATTTACCCACCTGGCAAGGAAAGTAAGAACACAAATTCAGACAAGTAAAAACTTTCGTCTAACTTAAGTCACCTATTTTCAAGTTATGTAGCAACAATCTTCACTTTGAACCATAGCAACAGAACATTAACTTACCACTGACTAAAATAACAGTGGCCAGGTAGTGGGGCAACCCTCCAAGCTGTTTTCTTCCCATGGCGCCATTCGATGACGGCTGGGTAGGTGGAAATGGGATTCCCATGTTGGTCCATCTTGGAATCATCACACCTGCGTATATTGCCAGTCTTTACTTCACTGAGGTTCCCAGAATCCTTCACTCCACTGCACCACTGCAAATGTCCTGTCCTTGTGTTCTGAAGTGAAAAATAAAAAAAATCTATTATTTCTTAGCCGAACAATATGACCAATAGACATACATAAAAAGATAAAAAAAAAACAGTTATACAGGCTATCTGTTAAAAAAAAAAAAAACAGAGAACAACCACATTTCTCACTTTTTTAAATGTGTTACCTTTTAGCATCAAGCTAACTATCACTTTTAGCAATGCTACATAAACCGAAAATCCGATGTAAGCGAACTCCTTCAAATACGTTATTTTACTTACCAGTAACGGGAGGTTCATTTGTCTCCATTGTATTCGAATGGGCTCTGATATGCAGAGAGAGAGAGAGAGAGAGAGAGAGAGCATCAACCGTAAACCGAACCGTCAGACCTGCCGCCGCCGTGTGTTCAAAATGAACCACCCTCGCGATCGCTTTGAACATCTCTTCTACTCTTGCAAAGTTACCGAACAATTTTGGCAGAACTTTCATAATTGGGTAAGCATTAAAATGGAGAATATCACACCATTTGATATACAACAAATTTTAATTTACGAAAATAATCTCACTAAAGAAATATCTGATATGGTTAATATAATCATAACTATGGGAAAATATCATATCCATACATGTAAATGGATGAATCAGAAACCCTCAATGACATGTTTTAAAAGTGAAATTAAGATTTTTTTTTCCCTCTTTGTTGTTTTTGGCGGACACATACAAACCAGTACAAGACCTGTGTCAGAATATGTCAAGGTACCTGGTGCTTTGATTGATTTGTTAATAGAGATCTGCTTTTTTTAAAATCCTGACTGCTGGGAGGTGAGGAAGATTAGCCTGTATTATTAATTTGTTTATTTTCTTATAACATGTCATAGTTTATTTTTATTTTTCTAATATTTATTTTTAAATATATGCATTTTATTTTATGTCGGTATGGCCTTGCTTTTTTGAACAGAGTTTGAACATGTTTTATATAATGCTTAAGAATGCAAAATGAAAACCGAAGATTCCTATGTGGAACTGTAAAATTTAATTGTTCAATAAAGTTTGGGAAAAAAAAAAAAAAAACACTCGCGATCGCTGCCAGGGATGATGGGCATGATGGGCATGATGACCCGCCCTACGCTGCCTTTGATTGGCGTATCCTGATATTTTACCTCCTC
>NW_019525661.1:1689108-1690017 GCF_002814215.2 Seriola lalandi dorsalis | reverse complement strand
GCTTGATAATATTAACTGCAGCACAGATTATCCAAAATTTTACTTGAGTAAATGTAAAATGTTTACTAGCAGAAGAAAATGAACTGTTTTTAACTTATAAACAAAACACTATGTTACTGTGAAGTTCAAAAACAACTAGTCAACAATATGGAAAGGGAGAAAAACTGCACTGGGAGCTGTGTGAAAATCTGTCTCAAACAAGTTCTTGATACCATTTTAAGGAAGGTGATGAAGATAATACCCAGAGAGAAGAGCAGAGACCAGGACCTCTCACCGTACCACAACAGGTGAGAATAAAACACAGAATTATTATACAACCTCCCATCTCTCACACAGTCAAACTACTGCCATTCTCTATGTCCCTCCATCATTCTTTTTAGAGATGCACCAATCCACGTGTTTCGCTTCAGATCTGATTCTGACATTAGGATTCTTTTTATCTTGAATAATTTATTTAAGATAAACACAAAGCTTGTGCTACAGAAAATGGACCAGACTCAGTGAATAGCTCCCTAAGCTTAACATGTCCTATGATAACTATTAATTTAGCTGTACAGACTAATGAGCAGTGATAACTAACATGTCTTTGGGGTCATCAGGTGGGAACCTCATTTCACCAGTGTTTCGTCTAGTTGGTCCCACAACACCTCCAGGAGGCTAGACAGTGATCACTGGCGTCCCAGAGTCACTCCCCTAATGCCAGCCATCACTGCTCCTCACACCACCATTTTCTTTATCTTGCCTATGCTACTACAAACAACACCATCATCAACTCTGACAAAACACACTAGCAGATTCAGCAAACAAACTCCCCTGCACAGTTGGAGAAAGTGGCAGCCATTTTGAAGGAGGCAGAGTCAAGGAGAGAAGCCTTTTTGAGCTAAACTCTCCCCCGCCGGATTAGGCTGT
>NW_019525661.1:1678269-1689058 GCF_002814215.2 Seriola lalandi dorsalis | reverse complement strand
TTTGAACATGTTTTATATAATGCTTAAGAATGCAAAATGAAAACCGAAGATTCCTATGTGGAACTGTAAAATTGAATTGTTCAATAAAGTTTGGGGAAAAAAAACAAACCCCTCGCGATCGCTGCCAGGGTTGATGGGCATGATGGGCATGATGACCCGCCCTACGCTGCCTTTGATTGGCGTATCCTGATATTTTACCTCCTCAAATCAACGCTCTCAAGGCTAAAAACAAACTTTTAACTTCCTGGGTAAAATGGTTTGTAGCATGCTTTGCCTTTCTGTTTTTTTTTTTTAATTTTTTTGCTGGCATTGCCTTGGCTTTCCACAGTCAAACCGGCTCCTGTAAAGTTACAAACATGCCGAAAAGAAAAGTCGTGACACCTGACACAACAGAGAGAGACTGGCTGCGGAGAAACGTTCCTACACGGACTTTGACGAGATGGAAAAAAAAAGGTATGCGCGCTCCCTGCAGCTCACAAGTGATGTTAACGTTACAGTTATCGTAACTAGTTACTGTCCGTTGTTTCATTAGGAAAATCAACAGAGCTCTGAGTGACAGCGGGAAGCACACGACGCAACAACATGTTAAGTGCAATTTTTTTCTTGTCCTCTCTGCTTTAACAGCTAATTTAAAGTGAGCTGCCCACCGCACTATAATAATTGAATCTCGAGTCCAGGTTATGTGTACCAAATGTGAGCTTAAGTGTTAATTTGATTACAAAAGCATGAAAAGTATGACACTTTGTACACTTATGGATAATCAATTATGTTTTGATGGGCACAAATTACAGTGGTAGGATATGTAACATAATTATGTTTGCCACATAAATGTTGAATACTGTGCATTTGTTGTTGGAAATCGCTTGATAATATTAACTGCAGCACAGATTATCCAAAATTTTACTTGAGTAAATGTAAAATGTTTACTAGCAGAAGAAAATGAACTGTTTTTAACTTATAAACAAAACACTATGTTACTGTGAAGTTCAAAAACAACTAGTCAACAATATGGAAAGGGAGAAAAACTGCACTGGGAGCTGTGTGAAAATCTGTCTCAAACAAGTTCTTGATACCATTTTAAGGAAGGTGATGAAGATAATACCCAGAGAGAAGAGCAGAGACCAGGACCTCTCACCGTACCACAACAGGTGAGAATAAAACACAGAATTATTATACAACCTCCCATCTCTCACACAGTCAAACTACTGCCATTCTCTATGTCCCTCCATCATTCTTTTTAGAGATGCACCAATCCACGTGTTTCGCTTCAGATCTGATTCTGACATTAGGATTCTTTTTATCTTGAATAATATTGTTATTAACATCAATTTTACTGTTGTTGTTGGTGTTATGTGTATGATATTAATTTATGTAACCTTTTTCTCCTGGCTTTTTAAATCTGCATATAGGCGACCAGACTATGCAGTTACAGTCGTTCCTTCATTCTTATGTTATTCTGTGCGCACCAAGTCTTCTCTACACTGCTACATCACAGACAGTGTAGTAATCACAGATGTACAGTTCACAGATGTCTTCACATGAGCTTGGCTTCTCTTAAGCCGCCCATAGTGGCTCGGTGCCATTAGTCCAATATCCATTCCATGAATTAGGTCACTGTTAAATCAGTTCAGTCCCATCTCTAATTCTTTTATTTATACAATAAATTATGGACTTGTGTTCCTCTCAGGAAGGTGAAGATGCCACCCAAAGAGATGAGCTTGGAGCAGAACCTCTCACAGTGCCACAGGTGAGACAAAACTACAATATTAGACCACTCTACCTCTGTTGCTTACTCTGACAGACAAATTACAATTATTATCTCTGTTGTTTCTTTGTGTCATTCTTAGGAAAGTGATGAAGATGATGGCCAGAGAGAAGAGGAGAGAGCAGAACCTCTCACTGTGCCACAGGTGACAAAACTACAGTGTCATATAATATGCTCCACCGCTATCCCTCTCTTTCACTTTAATGAGTTGTTCATTACTGTCTTTTTCAGGAAAACAATGAAGATGGAAGCCAAAGACAAGAACAGAAAGCAGAATCTTTTACAATGGTGCAGGTGAGACAAAACTTAAGCATTCACATGTGAGGTTGATTACATTTTTCTAACATTAGATTCATTTGCCATTGGACTAACTGTAACATATTCTGCAGTTCATTGACATGTACACTTTCCACCCATCAGCGTCTTTTTTCTTTCTCATGTGTTGTAGCTTCTGTCTATTTTCCATGCTAAGTGCAGTCTGCCAAAACAAGGCTATGAGTAAAACAAATGAAACCTGATCAGTCTCATTGCAGTGCTTCTTTTTCTATCATTTAGGACAATGTCCCTCAAGAGGTAGATGATGTCCACTCCTCCCATGGACTAACGGAAGGGCAAAGCATCATCTCGATTCTCTCCTTTGCATTGAGACACAACACAACAGGTGTATTAATGGAAGACCTGCTGAAACTGCTCAGATTGCATTCTGCTCGGACTAGTGCAGTTCCAACAAGCAATTATTTTCTGGAGAAACCATTAGCTGATATTACACATCAGTTCGAACGACACCATTACTGTGGAGTTTGTACTAAGTACATTGGTTCTTCACAATCTCTGGAAGAAACACTCGAATTTGTGTCATGTTCCTCATTCACAACAGTGAAAGCCAATTTACAGGAAGGACATTTCTTTATTAGCATACCATTAAAGGATCAGCTGAAAGATATTCTTGAGCACCAGGATATGCAGGCTCTATGTTTTTGTGCTGATGCCCATACAAAGCATGTAATAAAGGACATATGTGATGGCACCTTATATCAGACCTTGAAAATAACAGTAAAGAGGATTTTCTGTCCCTCACATTCAATTGTGATGGTGTACCAGTTTTTCAGTCCTCCAAATTTAGTATTTGGCCAATATTATGTTGTGTTAATGAGATACCACCTGAGAGTAGAGATAAACATATACTTTTATGTGCTTGGAGCCAAGAAGCCAGATATGTCTTGCTTCTTTAAACCATTTGTTGAGAAGTGTGCCAGTCTTTCTCAAGCTGGTTTTGAGTGGCAGCATCCTGTGTGTGTGATGCAGTAGCAAGGCTATTACTACAGAATTTTAAGCAGTTTAATGGTGAGTATGGCTGTGGAGTCTGCCTTCACCCTGGGATGCAAACAAGGAAAGGAAAAGGAAACACAAGGGTTTACACATGTCCAAGTGAAAAGCCAAGTGACAGAAATCATAAAACCACAGTAGAAATAGGACAAATAGCTGAAAGAGAAGGGAAGACCATATAGGGCATAAAGGGCTCATCTGCTCTTGCAGATTTACCATTGTTTGATCTAATCAATGGGATAGTCCCTGACTACATGCACTGTGTGCTGCTTGGTGTGTGCAGATACATGGCGAATTTATGGATGGATTCTAAAAGCAGTTCTGAGCCATGGTATATTGGTACACAAACAGCCATCATGGACAGATACCTCTTGTCTATTAAGCCTCCAAGTATTGTTGCTCGTGTTCCAAGATCTCTAACAGAACGCAAATTCTGGAAAGCCCATGAGTGGCAGCACTGGCTTTTGTATTGTGGCGTTATCCCGTGCTTTCCCCCGTTTAGCAAAGCAATTCTTGACAAATGCACCGGCAGAAGTTAAAGATTTCTGCAGTGAAATGAGACAGGGAAACCAGCATGTCAAGAAGTATAAAAAGTTTACTGAAGTGACTGCCCTTGGTCCACCAAATGTGAGATTAATATCTCTTGGTGACCAAGCTGCTCTCCACACACTGAGAGAAGTTCCCACAAACTCTGTGGTGAGTTACTATAAGAGAATTGCTGTAAATGGTGTTGTTCATGGTCATACCTACAGCAAAACAAAAGACCAAGAGAAACAGCTCTGTTGTGCTTTTGAAGGATGGAAGTATTTTTACAGTCTCACACTTTATTGACATGGGTGATCAATGTTTATATGCCATAGGAAAATATGGCAATTATACAGTGCAGAAGTTGGCCAGAGGTTCTCTAATCAGAACTCAACTGAGCTACATGTCAACTGTCCACTTTCCCACAGGCTTCCACAAAGCCATAAATGCCACTCTGATAGTTAGACCATGTATGTACATACAGTGTCCACAGCCCACCTCAATTGTGTGCCGGTTACTGAATACGTATTACTGTAAATGATTGAGTGTCAACTAAATGTGAAGATGGAGTTAGTGATTTTGGGTTTCTCAGCAGAAAATGAAACATTTGTCCAAACAATTACTACTGTACTGTACTGATCTAATGTAATTTGCTGATCTTGTGCAAAATTAAAAATATTTCTACAAGAAGAATGGAATGAATATTATTGGATATAATTGCTCGTAAAATGTTACATAATGTTAGCAAAAAAAATTTAAAAAAAAACAGTCCGTTGTCGTTATGAGTTGAAAACTTGCTTTTAGTCAATCATGCGTTTCCCTGTAATTTCATTGTCAAATCATGTTGTTTATGTAAACGTCTCACATTTGTGGCAACACAAGTAAAATTTGTAAGTATTTTCTATAATATTTGCAACAGTTTAGTTTCATTGATGATTGCCCAACTTATATAGGTTTGATATTACATTTTCCTACTAAGGATATTGTATGCAACATCGCTGTCATATATTGTTCTGATAAATACCCAAATCATACAATCCTTGAATCCTTGATTCAGATATTCAGACAAAAAATAGAAAAAATAATGAGAATAATCCCAAAAGTTCTGTAGTAAGGTTCAATATTTAATGCTGTGCCTGGCCTCACACCTAGGAGCAGGACAATGTGAGACACAACAGAGGTCCAAGCATAAAGAGGAATGTAGGCCACAGATGTTGTTATCCTATTATCCCTTCAAATCGTTTAAAGCCACCAGGAAGGAGCTGTTTATGCAGGCAGTCATCTATGCTCAGCATCAGAGCATGCCTTGACCTGATCCCACTATAAAGGTTTGAGTTCGTGTGGGACACAAGTATTTGTATTTGTATTCACTCAAGCTTGTTTTTTTCTGAGAGTTGAGGGAAGCAACTTGCTACAAAGTTGAAGTAATGAATACCATGGCTTTGATGCCCAAATATGGGAGCAATGATTATGTTTAGTTTTTTTTAACATTAATCTAGATACCTGTTTTAATATATGTGTGTGTGTGTGTGTGTGGTTATATATATATATATATATATATATATATATACTGTATATGAGCTGGTCAAGTGTCATAGAGAGCGCAGTGTGAGCAGAAGGGGGAAAACCACACACTACATAAGCCTGTCTTTATTAACTCTACAGAAGGACGTAGCTTCAGTAATTCCCCAGAGATGATAGAAACTGCACTGCAAGAATGATCGGACCTCCTCACCTCATTTAATAATGGTGTAAAGTGTCATTTAAGCAGCTTACCATCAGTCTTTCAGTGGCACTTTGGAAACACACTGTTGACCATGATTCTCCTTAGGGAACAGAAAACAGAAGGCTTTCTCAGTCGAGCTCAAAGATAGATTCATTTGGAAAACCAAAAAAAAAGCAACTCTGACTGAAATGACAATTTTCTTCATAATAAAGCCACACTGTCTGGCTGTTGACCAAATAACATATGTCCTAATTTATTAAGTGGTTTAACACTTAACAAACCTGTATTTGTGCTGTAACTGGTATGACATGAACCGGCCTTGCAGTCACTGTATTAAAAGGCTGAGACAGGAGTGCTGATGTGTGTGTGTTACAATACATGCCTCAGGTCCTTAACCTCCTAGGACCTGGCGTCCACATATGTGGACCTCACATTTTGGGTTCTCTAGACCACAATACTAACTTTTTCTCAACAAGGGCCTGATGACCACATATGAGGATATTATACTGCCACTCAGTAATCGAAATTTAAAACTAATGTCCTCATATGTGGACATCATTTTTCTCAGGTCCCAATCAGCCTATATAGCAAAGAATAGAGCTCGGGTCTTAGGAGGTTAAATCAGTGTCAGCACCTGTAAAATTCACAGTATAAATATCATATATCATATAATATAATATATAAGATTTCCTATACATACCTGGTATAGACACATTAATACAAGCCTAAAACTGTATTTGACAAATTAGATGGCCATTAAAAGAACTCCTAACTCACTAAAGAATCTTGTAAGTGCTGCTGTCATTCCACGTCACAGTGTTCTGAAAACCTTAAATGATGCTGAATCTCTTAAAACAGGGGTTTTCAAAGTGTGGGATAGTGGGCCTCCCCTAAGAGAACTCAAAAGCAGCCGCGCCCCCCCCACTATTATTACTTTTATTACTGTTATTGATGTTGCTTTGTATGTTCCACGCAGGCTAAAAAAAGGTTTCAAGAATAAATGTCATACACATCTTTATTTTTTCAAACATGTTTGTATGTTCTTGAGCATTTTTTTTTTTTTAAGTTTTTTTTTGGGCTTTTTGTGGCTTTAATGGACAGGACAGTAGAGAGACAGGAAATGGGGAGGCAGAGAGAGGGGGAATGACACGCAGCAAAGGACTGTCTGATGCGGGAGTCAAACCGGGGCCAGCTGCAGCGAGGACTGTACTTAACCCACTGAGCTACACGACGCCCCCGGAACATATTATTAAAACATTTTAAACATCTTTATCTGTGAATGTGCTCAAATATTTTTTTAAACACAATCTTTCTATATGTTTTTAGCAATTTTTTTTTTTTTACACATTTTAACACCTTTGTGTGTTTTTAAACATATTTTAAATACATTTGAACATCTTTTTGTTAAAAAAAAAACGTATTCACTTAAATAAAAAAATTACTATTTGCAATTTAACTTTTCAACTGATTTTTTAAAACACATTTTCACTCATCCGATGTTATCCCACATTAACGCTTAAACACTGCACACAACACATTTGCTCACCTGGAATTAAGTGGGAGCAGTGAGTCTGTGTCTTTGATGCGCTGTAGAAAGGAATAAACGCAGATCATCCTCGACCCGCAGCCGTGACCGGTACTTGCTTTTAATCGTATGTGTATGTGTATGGTATGATGCCTCGGTTGCCTTGGTATTTACAGTACCAAATGTCTGATTGTCAGGGTCATACTTCCTCCGTTTTCTGCTCGCCTCTGTGCCCACTCTCACTCGAAAAGAAAGGAAAAAAAGTGTATCATCTGGTATCAGGTTTTCACCTGAGGCACTAAAAGTTGATCCATTTGCTGTAGTTAGCTAACCAGATGATGCACTTTTTTTCCTTTCTTTTCACGCCTCCCCTGAAGTCCTCTGGCGCCCCCCTGGGGAGGCGCACCTCACACTTTGAAAACCGCTGCTGTAGAGGAAAGTGAAGGGAGCACCTCCGGAGGGCCACCCGCTCAGGCCCAACAGCTCCTGTCCAAACAGAGAAGATTAAACAATTAGTTAAATCTGGGAGAACCACCCCAACACTACACTATTACTGGGCCAACAATGTCTTCACTGGGATTAACTGTGCATAAAGTATCACCTCACACACACACACTCATGCAGACGCACACACACACACACACACACACACTTAACCGAATAAACCAAAAAAAAAACAAAAAACAAAAAACAAACAACGCAGGAATTACTGATACTAACAGTGATTAACCAAATTTAGCTAATAATCATACACTGGGAACTAATTGCTTCATTAAATCAAGGTCAAATTCCTGAACGTGTCAATTTACTGAACGTGTCTTTAATTCACGCAACAGATTGGTGTGGACCAAATGCTGCTGGGCCAACGTCGAGTCAGTCACAGATCGCAGCCATTTTCATTCACAAGTAGCGAACAGTTGAGTTTAATACAGATTGTTAGAGACAAAACCACCATACAAAACGGCCGCAGAGACAGTTAACAGTTTTTAACAGTTTTAATGCTCATATTATTGGAAGGAGGATGAGATGAGACATTTGCCACATATAGTTAGCTGAAACTTAGAGTTTGCTATGCTAATGGCACCTGGCCCTGCTGGTCTGGTAACCTGTGTTCACTGTGGGAGTGTTCATTCAAAGCTCTGTAAAAAGGTACATTCAACCGATGCTACGCTAACAATGTTTGTTTGATTGTGTGAAAGTTTCCCCTGCCACTGTTGACACACCACACCAGCTCCCCACACCACCATACAATTCACATGCCACATGTTAGCCAGGTAGCTTGCTACTGCTAGTTTGTGGGTGCACACACTGAACACACTGCACCGTACCAGTTGATAGGGGTGTTAGACGTTTCTGTATCCCTAGTTTGGGATATTATGTGAATTCTGTGAAGATGCCTGTAATGTGTGTTAGCAAATGTAAATATATTCTTGTAAGGGTTTCTGATATGAAAAACGGCCTGTGGCCCTCAATTGATTATGTAATTAATTCCATTAGAAGATGGTATGGTCCAGGGGGAGGGGCCTATTCTATAAAATGGAGGGAGGTCTACACTGCCCAGGCAGTTAGAGAAGGGCTGTGCAGACCGGTTGAGGGTTGCATTTTCATTTTGTTTTGGATTGTCTGGAAGAAAAGGACAATAAAACCTTTCATTTGTTGCACCGAACTGACTTTGTCATACTTCCTGCCACTGACATTTGAGATTAAAGTACACTGTTTTCCAGTCAGCCTTTCACCAACCTACCCTCACTCAGGCCAGAGTGTGACAGATTGACACATGTGACTAAGCACACTGCATTAGTGTGAGGCACTGACTGTATCAGTAATTGAGAAACTGATGTCACTCTTTTTATTTTTACCACCATCATCCAAGTTTCATTAAAACTGCCAAAATTTGGTGGTGTAATATGATTTTGATTTCAATCCTCCTGTATAATGTGAAGGCTTTAAATAACTGATTGCAATGTATTTAACAAACCCTTGTGTTTTTGACCTGAAGATTACTGGCAGGTATTAACCCATTTATACCGGATGCTGCGTAGCGCAACATTGCCCCTCTCGCCGGTTGCTGCATAGCGCAGCATTGAGTCTCCTGCCGGCTGCTGCGTAGTGCAGCATTGTTGATTCTTCGTCATTTTCATGATATATTTATACATATTTTACATATTTATATGCTGCAAGAGTCATGAAAATGACTTTGTGACCTTGTGGCAGTGTTCACTGGACTTGGTGAATATGAAATGCAGTTAAAGCGCCTCCCACTGGTCCAAAATGCGTGAAACCGCTGGTTCAATGGAGAGCAAACGTGTGGCACACACCATGGTTATTTGTAAGGGTTTCGGAGACACTGAAAACCAGTTATAAGTCTCCTGTACCAAGTACTCCACACTAGGGGGGATGGTGTCATTGGAAGCATGACTTAAAGCAAGCTACAGAGAGTGACACACACAGCAAATAAGAACTAAATCTTTGAGGCCATACTCCTCCTTCAGCACTTTATGGACCCCATTGTTAATCCCCGTCATAACACATGTTGAGACAATTGTGTGTTTGGTGTCACTAAAGTACCTTATCACAACCCCCAGGTACTTAGAAACACTTACATCTGTGGACTCATCGAGGAGGAGGCTGAAACTCTGGAGTGAGTAGCAGCAGTGGAGTCTGAGAAAGCAGCTTTACATGCTTCCCCAACATGATCACATGCCAGTATGGAACAGTGCTCAGAATGCACGATTCATTTGCAGTCTGGACACGAAGTGGTGTGGGTCTCCTCTCTGCTCTGACTGCAGCTGGGACTGCAGTGCGAGGCTACTGTGAGTGCTTTGGGGCGGGGGAGGGGCTCACGGTAGCACCCGCTGCTCGTTGAGGACAGTAACTGCAGAGCGATACATGCTTTCAGGTCAGAGTCTCCAAAACACCAGAAAAGTCTCCAATAACACCAGAAAAAGTCGCTAGATTTGTCGCTAGTCGCTTTTGACAAAATAAGTCGCCAAGAGGATTTGGAAAGTCGCCAGATTTAGCGAGAAAGTCGCCAAATTGGCAACACTGCTTCACGGGCTGTGTCATACCACTTCATAAATTTCTCTTTCTCGCACTCACTTATACTGTCATACCCATAGTAGGAAGGATCTGGGTAGGGCCCACGTAATATTCATTGGCCCTGTTAAATTTGTGGGAGAAATAGCCTCTTTCCAGATCCTCAAATCCTGGCTGCTGGTGTTTTTGACAGGTGCATGGGTAGGAAGCTAAACGAATCAATCCGCCGCTGTCGGAACGCTTTGTCATCACCATGGGTGCGATTCCGTGTTTGACAAAGTATTCCAACAGTATGTAATTGTCAAAACCGGATATGTTATGTGTATTGAATGTATATCCACTATATTTCGGGCGCCTGTAGTATTTTTTGAAGGGGCTCACACATTTTAACATGTTGAAACAAAACTTGTTTCCCTCCATGTCCATTGCGCACACAAAATTCGCCTCATGCTTGCCATTATCATACCTGGTCTCAAAATAGAATAATATGTATTTTTTCTGAGGATCTTCTTTTTCAATGGGCTGGATAAAACACTCATGCGGCAGATCTAATCTTTTTTAACCACAGTGTGAACACACAGCGGGTGAACACAAATGTGGTGTTTTCCCAGTTTTGTAGGTTTTACCACATGCTTCACAGTACCTCAGTGTGTCACAGGGTATTACATTATGTTTGGTCTCTTTTTGTTTATGTTGGGTAAAGCACTGTTGTGATTTGCAAATGCGCTTACAGTCAGGACATTTTTTTTTTTGCCCAGGTGGTTATGACGCTCTAAAGCACACATTGCACCCAAAAAAAACTTGTCTGATTTTCAATGACATAATAGTGGTTGTCATATAGGTATAGCCAAATTGTGTGTGTGTGTGTGTGTGTGTGTGTGTGTGT
>NW_019525661.1:1661377-1678176 GCF_002814215.2 Seriola lalandi dorsalis | reverse complement strand
GTTTGGTAGTTTGGAAACACTGCAGTCATTTACACTCAGCAGTGTGGTGAAAGACTAATTTTCACACCAAGGGGTTTCTCAAATTTGGTGACATCAAAGAGTGATACTTTATGCATGTGATCATATCCCATAGCCCCGTGCAGTTGTTTAGGATATTCCAGTGTTTCAGAGTGGGGCATGGCAGCATCAGCAAAATGCACTAGGCAGAGAGAGAAACACAGATTGTTGTCACCACTATTGTTAGGGTTGTACAGAAAACACACTCTCTTTGCTAAAATCTCATATGGCACATGCCCCAATTTCAGACATGCACCGCCGCTTCTATTCTGTGCCACTGTAACAATAGATTCCAATTTGTCGTCTGTCAAGGAGGTGTCATCGCTTTGTAAAATGTGAAATTTCTTCCATAAACAAGTCCTCATTATATTCATTGTCTGAATTTAAAATAGTCTGTACGTCACTGGCCAGGGATGGACCTCTCAATACTACTCCAGATGAGGCAGGGGTGAGGGTGTGAGACTCAAATGCAGAGGAGGAACCAGTGTTAAAGAATTTATTCAAACAAAACCAAAGTCCATACATAAGCAGATGCCACCGACAAAACAAACCTCACCACCAACAATGATACCACAAAGACAAGACAGAGCAAGGGCTTTTTAAAGGAACGGAACTGATTAACGATGGAGAACAGGTGGGGAAGCAGACACAGGTGGGACACATCAGGGATGATTAACCAAAGGAAGCAAAACTAGAAATCAGACACTGGGGCGACATGACTATCAAAATAAAACAGGAAATCCACGGGGAAACAGAGCACAAGACAGGGAAGACTAAACTAGCCACCAGAAACACCCAAACCAGAAACACTCAAAACCCAGAACAGAAACCCAAAACCCAGAAAACCAAACCAAGAAAGTCCAAAAAATCAAAACCCTGGAACCTCCAGACTGAGACCATGACAACTACATTTAAAACAATACTGGGTGGTGAACCCTCTAACGCACGTTCAATAACGCCAGACAGCCTTTCTGTGACTATCAGGTACCTCAGTTAGCGAGATCAATCTTTCTGAAATCAAGACGTTGCAGCAATTTGGAAGAGTTTAAAGCAGGTATGTCCCTGACCTGTATCTGACCTCTCTCACATCCTGCAGATCCCCCCTCCCCACACTGCACTAAACATCTATTAACCACGTCCTGGTCACCCTCTAGGGCTCCCCCTATTTGCATGTGACCCCCACCAGACTCAGAAGCAGGAACTGTAGCAAAAGCTTGGTCAGGATCTAGCATCTGGAACCAATCAGTCACTGTGGGGTCAACACCTAGGTCAGAATCTAGCATACAATCATACGGCCTGTGATCCTCAACACCTGGGTAGGGGTCTGTCATAAAATCATATGGAATGTGACCATCAGACACAGCAGCAGCGGCTCTTTCAGACATTGCAGAAACAAGTGGAATTTCAAATTCATTAGCAGCAGCAACAGGTGCAGCCCTTTGATCTAATAGTATATTAAGTCTTCTGTGTTGTGAATCAAGCCGTCGACAAAAGGATGCATGGTCAAATGACATGTCAGACCCTGGTGGATAAAAATGCTTCAATGCATAACGGTTAATTTTAGCATGCCAACCTTGGGTAGTATCAGGGAAATCACTATTGCTACCCCAGCAGGACACATCACTGTGTTTGAAAATTTTTTCAGCCAATAAATGACCTCTATGACACAACAACGATGACAACTGAGAACACCAGACCTGCTGAAACTGATTTGAAAGCCTGCACATAAGACTGATTATAATTTCGTGACTCTTAATTGTTTTTTCTGTGTAAGTCTGTTGTTTTTCCACTTTGGGCCTGGATTTTGTTGAATGAAGAGGTCTCCAATTGTTTGAATTTGTTATCTACGTAGTCACGCAAAGAGTTCTCTAGTTGTCTAAAACAGTTATCTATATGGTCGATCAAAGTGCTCTCCAATTTCCTGAATTGACTGTTTATATTGTCACACTATGGCTGAGCGGCTACGCTCTGGTGACCCTGAAGTTGTGTATCTTCTCTTTTTACTTAGCTCTAAACATAGGCCATAAAGAGTGCTTAAATCAGGCAACTCTTCTGAGTTTTTTAACTCTGGCTGATCATATAGGGCAGGGGTGTCAAACTTACGGCCCGCGGGCCGAATCAGGCCCGCAAACGGGTTTAACCCTCCTATTATCCTTGAGGTCAATTTGACCCCATTCAATGTTTATCATTCAAAAACAATAGTTAGCTTTTTTTTTTGCTCCATATTTCATGACTTTTCCTAATTTGATGGGGACAACTGATTAAGCATAAAATTATCATGATGATATTTTTTCAATGTGCTGAATGCATATTGCACGCATTGGTGTTCCTCTTGGGTCAATTTGACCCCAAGCTGTTATAGCTGTGTAAAACTTGTCTGTCTGTGTGTGTGTGTGTGACCTAACATCCCCACACCTGCAGATGCAGAGTTGATACTTTTGCGTTGATACATAATGGGACACACACACACACACACACACACACCTATACGGGTTTCTGTGTACTACGAGGTCAATTTTTCCAAACCCTTTTTTTTGGTGTATTAGAGGGACACCCCTTTCCACTTGCTTCACAAAGATGGGGTAAAGATCAAAAAATCTTTTTTGAGGCATATAACACAAATTTCACTTCAAATATTGAATACACACAACACAACTCAAAATGTAACAACCTGACAACATGCTTAATTAGGAGGACATAGATAATGAGGTGCTGAAGCCCCGCCCATGACACATATGACAATTATAAGGACTATTTAATTTGTGAGGACAGGAGCTATACAACACACAAACACTGTCACTGAGGTGATTTGAAGGGTCTAACATGAGTTAATGGGACATGGCTTAACACAACCACTAAAATAAAGGCAATGTGCAATAAAATGAATTATCTGTGAAGGCCATTTTATAACGAAGGGCTCAGACTGGCATGTTACTAAAACACAATGCTTTTTATGTGAACTGATCAGTAATACATCAAGTAAAACCTTGATAGATGATAAGGACATTAATCCAGACACAGAAGTCTGTGAGCAAGAACCCAATTTTAATGTCATGAGTGCTGCTGTATCAAATTCTTGAATATACCAATGATTCACTCACCTAGAGCAACACCTCAAAGGCAGCTGTTCAACTACTCCAAACAGTATGACTCTGCAACAAATACATTACTGAACTCACTAACTGAAAACAAGAATGGTGGCTGTTCACTTGTGACTCTTCTTCCTAATCTTAATGTCACAAGTGCTGCTGTATCAAACCCTTGAATATAGCAGTGATTCACTCACCCAGAGCAACACCTCAAAGGCAGCTGTTCAACTTCTCCAAACAGTATGACGCTGCAACAAATACATTACTAAACTCAATAACTGAAAACAAGAATGGTGGCTGTTCACTTGTCACTCTTCTTCCTAAGGGATATGCCACGATTTCTCACAAAGTCTCTTATGTTTTGAACAGTGCGATTGGCTAGAGCAGGATGCTCAGCAGTCTTGCACTGCCGACACTGAATCTTTGTTGCTAGTTTCCCCTTCTTGATGCAATCTTTGAAATGTCGCATCACTGCCGCAACCTCAGCTGGAGAACATTGATGTTTTGGTTTCCTCCTGGGATCATGCTCTTCATCAGCATTGTTGAGAAACATTATTAAAAAAACAAACAAAAAAAACACAGATTGTAAATGGAAAACCAAACTCTTGGGTCAACAATTCATTTTCTGCACATTTGTTATGTTAAGTACGGCTGCACTGATCTAATGGTTTCCTCTCTAGATGCCGAATCTGGTATCCCAAATCACAATATCTGCAAAATTTGTAGTTGTAGTTTCACAATAAAATCTTACCAGTGCTTTAACACTACTGTTTCTTTTGTGAAGCACAAGTAGAAGGTAATTCATTAGCATCAGCAGTAGATTTAAGCATCAATGTCTACTCACTGGAGCAAATGAACAGTGCAGAACAATAACGAAGCAACCCGCTAAGATAAAGTCATTTCAGTTAACAGAATGACTGTACTGATATCTATGATAATGCCACACTACCACTTGCCAGTGCACTAAAAATTGAGACGGTAGCATCTCTAATTTCAAGTGATTTTTTCAGTAACTTCAGTGCATTGTCCTGTAACATAGAAGATATCCAAACATCACAAAATAGGAGATCACAAATCTTCCACCAATTTCATAAATACTGAAAATGTATTACAATATTCAGATTCTCAATGCTGGTGATAGAGATAAAACGCAAAAGTGCAAGGAAGGGAATATAAAGGAAGGTTAGGAAAAGAAACACACAACATTCAGTAGCATTGACTGGCCAACATGCAGTGAATTAAACAATAAATGAATGCTAGTGGACTGAGATAGAGGGTCATACCGTCTGAAGCATCTGGAGGTTCCTCAACAGGTTGCAAGGCTCTTTTCCCTCCTGTAGATTGTATAGTATAGCTCAATGAAATGAGTCTTTTCACAAGAGGTATTTTAACCTGTCATAGCAGAATGGCAGAGGTACAGCTACCAGCATTAATGATTGTTGCGTTTCACTTAAAATGTCCTACTAGTCCAACCAGTGTGCTAGCATGTATAATATTTGAGTCATTCAACTTACATACTAAAGTGTTATTCAGTTTCTAGGGATAATTTCACCTCCACTTATGTTACCACAATAAAGCAGTATATACTGTATAATGTACTTGTGTATTTGTGTAATTTACCCAGGCGTTCATGCGTTTTGGTTTCCCTCCTGGGCTTTTTGCCCTTGTTACACCCTGCAAAAGCAAAATATAAACAAAATCAATGTCAGTATCAACCAAAACTCTGGTGTCAATATTTAACTCTTATGACACTTAACTTATAAATCTACAACTCCAATGAAATGTCAATGAATTATCAGTGTCTTCAGAGAATGTACAGCAAGTAGCTTTAAGATATATATATATATATATGTAATTATATTATAAGGGGGATCAGAAAAGTGATGGCAATTTCAAGTTGAATGTGTATGTGAAGAACAATTATTTGACCAAATGTTTAAATTGAAAAAGGCAAGATGAGTAAACACACACTGATGGATTTAGTGTTGGGACACGCACCAGCAGATCATCTTTAATTCTGAAAACAATCTTAAGTCAATATCAACATTCAGTGGAAATTGTATCACCTGTTGAACATCTTTGATGCAGTCAGATGCCACGACGGCATGTTGAGGATCTTCACCAGTTGAAATCTTATGTAGAGAAAGAGAAACAATATCATTAAATAACCAGCAAGACACAACACAACTGTGCCTGTTGACATATAGTGAGTTAACACAATTATCTGTACAGTAGAATGATAGGACATCAAGAATACTGTATATAAAACAGAAAAACATTTGAACAGCATTTCATAGAAATCACCAGTCAGTACAGCACAGTGACATTCATGTTAGCACAAAAGATTACCTACTGATAACTTGAGAGATAACAATACAATTATGCACTGAGGAAATTGTAGATAGTATAGTAATGTAGTGTAATGGTGACAGTGAGGGTGAACATTCATCTTGGTATAGACACCAATAAACACTTAACAGTATCCATACGGTGTCCTCACAGTGCATAAACCTGACCAGTACATACAAACTGAGGACTGTGTATGTGTAACATTTACACAGTCCTCATAGTACATATACTGGACCACTACATACTAAAAGAGGAAATCAATCCCTGAAAACAATCTTAAGTCAATATCAACATTCAATGGAAATTGTATCACCTGTTGAACATCTTTGATGCTGTCAGATGCCACGACGGCATGTTGAGGATCTTCACCAGTTGAAATCTTATGTAGAGAAAGAGAAACAATATCATTAAATAACCAGCAAGACACAACAAGACTGTACCTATTGACATATAGTGAGTTAGCAACACAATTATCTATACAGGAGAATGCCAGGGCTTAAATATTGAACTCCAATTTTTATTTTATAGATCAGTATGAAACACGCACCTTCACAAAATCATTTAAAAATCATTTATTTTCTTCTACCAAATAGTACTGATGAGCAAGTATTATGGTTATTATCAGGTTTTTGATCAGGTTTTCAGAAACTCAGAATGTGATGAAGAAAGCGTGCCAACAGCCAGGTTACCTCCACAGAGTCAGTTACTGCTGTAACTGGCCCAGAGTTTAAGTTACATCTCATTCTGGAACTGTAAACCCAGTGTTTCCCTCATCTCAGGGTGAACAAACTCAGATGTTTCACTAAACCTGCTTTCTGGAACAGACCCCGGGATACTCATGTCCATGTAAACACACTCAGAGACTGAACAAAGCTCTATTCAACATTACTCTACACAGAGTACGTTTTGTTTTACGTGTGAACATACTGTGACTGCATTATAGTAGGTTCACACTGCAACCTGTTAGCTCTTTGTGAAATAAATTCTTGTCTGTACCTGTAATCTCCATGGCCAGTCAGAGTCTCCATAGTTGTAGGTTATCTCTTCCCCTGGCCCGATGTCCTTGATTGCAAATAAACAGAGATGAGGCTGTCTACCCACAGTGATGGTCCTCATTCTGCTGTTTGGGCTTACATGATCATCGTTGACGAGTCTCCCTAGGGAATCATCCTCTTTGGCTGCGTCAACACTGAAATGACAAAAAATAGGGAAGTATAGTGAAAGTATCATGACAGAAGCACACTATGTTGAATGAATAAATACATTACCACTACTGCTACTACTAACATTGAATTAGTATGGCAATGCATATACCATAACTGTTTTCCATTGTAACGAAATTCAAACATGAAAACCTTCAGGGCATCATGGTACAATCTCAGCATGTTTTCATGTTCCTGTTTGCTTATGACATCCCCTCTATATTCGAGAAGGAAGTCTCCTTTCTTAAAGTGGCAGCAACTAAACAATCCTCGACCTAACAGAACAAAGAAGACAGAAAAAGAAGAAGACTGTGTTAGGTAGTGATGCAATTAAAAGAATAATTAAAAGTAGGTCTGTGCTAAAGAATCTTAAATACCTTGGCAACTCACCTTTGAATGAATTAATATATTTTATACTGAATCCATTCTTGTCCTTTCCCTGGGACGAAAAATATGCTGCCTCTTCTGTAGGTTTAATTTTCACTCTCTGTGGCCTCATTGTCGACATCTCATGGAAAAGATGATGACTTCAGTAAAGATACAGAAAGAAATCTGATCAGTTTAACTGTCACAGTTTAACTGACTTACTGCAGACCTATTTAACAGTTGACCTTTTGTTTTTTAACTGTACCAGTACAGCCTGTGTAGGAAATGTGCCAAACAAACTTTACTCTGGTATGACTCTACTCTCAAAACAAGCACATTCACTAGTACAGGTGTCACAACATGCAGTCTCCTAACTGACTGCAGAACTGACATGTAACAGACACTATTAGACTGTACTGAAATGTTACCATGGAAAAATTAGCATATTCAGATAAAACTAAATGCAGCAATTCATAAAATAAACTGATAACTTTGTACTGTGCTGATAATACTAACCTTACAACCTACATCACTGACAATACACTGAATTAATAGCACTGACATTTCTACAAACATACATAAAGTTGCAAGATAGTCTGCAAACTACAGCAGCAGCCGTTTGATTTTCCCAAAACACTAACGTCATGTAATCAACTACATTACTACACAATACACGGTAACTCTGCCACTGCCAGTACCAAGTGCAGATAACAAAAGAGGAGGGGTGAGTATGACTTCATAGTGACTAACCACAAATATGTTACAAGAAAAGGAGATAAAAATAAGTAAATAAATATGTTTATGAGAGGAAAGGGGGGCTTACCAACATCAATCAATATGGTTCATTCTGTGAGTCATGAATGTGCACCCCAAATTAGAAAAGATTTGGATGAAAGATTTTCAAGATACACTAACTCTAAAACTGAAAGTTTGACCTGATGGTGGCGCTACAGGGAAGGTCACCAACAGGGTTCATACTCTTGTGGTCATTAATGTTGTCAGTAAATTTGAGAAGATTTGTATGAAATCTTTTCAAGATAAATTAATTCTAATTTAAAAGTTTTGCCTGATGGTGGCGCTAGAGGAAGGGTCAACTCACTGATGGGTTTCATGATCAAGGGGTTATTTATGTATTAAACAAATAAACAAAGTCCCTGACACAAAAACTTGGTCAACAATTTTCTGTAAATAATTTTCTGGAGGCAAATATCCCTCTGGTCAGATTGACCCCAAGGGTAAAATGTGCCGGATTAACCCTAGTATTATCCTCAAATATTACCAGGGTTAATCCGGCCCGTGAGATGATTTCCAAAGTATAAAAATGGCTGCAATTTTTCAATGAAAGAAACTGCTGTTCTAAATGTGTCCACTGGATGACGCACTAGCAATTCTGTTATGCAAGCAAACTGTTTATACCTGGCCGAGCAAGTAGGCTTATACCTAACAGCTAGCCCGGAGCTGCCTTGTCGTTCTGCCTATTACGTCTTCTACCGCGCTTTCAGTGGCCCAAAATGTCTCTGTCAAAAAAGAGAAAAGTGGACACAGAGTGCAGAGTTTTCCAAGAAAAATGGTCATCGTCCTATTTATTCACAGAAGTGAATGGGAAACCTGTGTGTTTGGTGTGTTCACTGTCAGGCTCGGGACACAAGGTAGAACCCAAAAGCACGATCCGAGAGGCAGTTGACAATCAGGCAGTTTATTGTACAACTCAATAAAAAACCAACAACAGCGTTCCAAAAACAGACTGGCAAGCCCAATGGAGACAGGTGATGGATCCAGTGGGAAAGAGCAGAGACCTGGTCAGGTGGGCAGGGTCAAAACACAGGCAGGCAGGACAAGGCAAAGGTACCGACAGGGAACAGGCAGGTCTCAGGAAACGGGTCACAAAAAAAGGTCTCTCTCAAGGTAGCAATCAGGATAACGCTGGTAAGTCACTCACTATGGAAGAAAACAAACTGGCAAAGTGAAAAGGGACAAACCGGGCATAAATACTGTGGGGATAACGAGACACAGGTGACACACATTAGGGAAAAAGCAGGTAATCACCCAGGAGGAAGTAAAGACACAAGAGGGAAACTACCAAAATAAAACAGGAAATGACAAGACAAACATAAAACACTAAGGCCTGGGGACCGGGAAAGCGTCAGGCTTTTGCAAATATCAGCCTGACAAGAAACACAGTTGCAGACAGGATTTCTGATCTTTCAGAGGATTTGGACAGCCAATTGAAGCGCAAAGTAAAGTCATTTATTGCGTTTTCAGTTGCAATTGATGAAAGCACGGACATTACAGATGTTGCACAACTGGCCATATTCATCCGCGGAGTTGATGACACTTTGACCGTCACCGAGGAGTTCGTGGAGTTGGTGCCAATGACGGACACCACAACAGCAGCTGATATTTTCACCGCCCTCGTCAGAACACTGGACAGGGTCGGAGTGGACTGGTCCCGCGCTGTCAGCCTGGCAACAGATGGTGCGCCTTCAATGACTGGGGAAAAAGCAGGTGTTGTCACAAAATTCAGGGAGAAGGTGCAGACTTCAAATGGAGGACTTGAATTTTGGACTTTTCATTGTATTTTGCATCAGGAGGCATTGTGTTGCAAATCATTGAAGATGGATAATGTCATGGAGGTGGTCGTCCGAACCGTGAATTTCATCCGATCCAGAGGCCTGAATCACCGCCAGTTTGACAGCCCTCTCAGAGAAAAAGACCACAACTATGGCCTGCCATACCACACCGAGGTAAGATGGTTAAGCCGAGGTGCTGTCCTGAGGCGCTTCTTTGATTTACGCGAGGAAATCAAACAGTTCGTGGAAAAAAAGGGCAAGCCAGTCTTAGAATTTCAGTCCACAGAATGGATGCAGGATCTTGCATTTATGGTGGATGTTACAGAGCATCTGAATAACTTGAATAAAATGCTGCAAGGGCGCACCAAAGTTGTCACGCAGTACTATGACAGCATATGCGCGTTCAAGTTGAAGCTGTCATTGTGGGAGACACAACTCGCGGGTGGTGATGCTGCTCACTTTCCTTGTCTGAAAGATGTGTTCACGACCCAACGTGCCGCAGACATGAAGCGGTTCAAAGATAAAATAACGAGACTAGTGCAGGAGTTTGAGCAACGCTTTCAGATTTTTGGTGAACTGGAGAAAGACTTCAAAGATTTTTGCTCGCCATTCATGGTGAATGCCTCTGATCTGCCCGTCAATATCCAACTAGAAATAATAGATTTGCAATGTGACTCAGATTTGAAGGGCAAATTTCCCACAGCTGGCTTGGACACATTTTACCATCATCTCTTGCCAGGTTACCCCAACTTGACAGCCCTTGCTGCAAAAGTGTTGTGCATGTTTGGAATCACATATCTTTGTGAGCAAGTTTTCTCAGTAATGAGCATCAATAAAACCAAGCTGCGCTCAAGGCTCACGCACAAGCACTTGAATGACATCCTGAAATTGGCTGCCACTCAGGATGTGACATCTGATATTGATGCACTTGTGAAAGCTAAAAGATGCCAGGTTTCAGGAGTACAATAAACAGTGGGTAACCCCACTTAAAATGCGGCATGAGACACTTTATGAAGCCTGATATAGTTCTTTGGAAATTTAAAGAAAGTGAACAGTGTGTGATTTACTGTAATAATGTCAGTTACTTCAGTTCATAAGTTTGGTTTGTTGAAATTGTTCATGCATTGTTCATGCATCATGCACAGCTTTTATTTTTCTATCAATAAATAGAGTAGCCTACAAGGCAGGGAGTAACTCAACCCTCTTGAATAGTTTCTACCTCAGTTTGTATGGTGTGGTGAGTTAGCTCAGGATTAAGATGTGGAAATGATAAATGCGGTATTCAATACCTAGAGGAGTATTTTGTTCAATCCCACATAGGCTGTGACTTAAAGTTGTATGCATTTGTAGTTACACTGAGACAAAGTCTAAGTTCCAGTCACTGAGGCATTGTGTTCTTGAAATTGTAGACTTTGTAATAAAACAAAAGGAAACAAATCTGAAGTTGCTGTTATTTTTAAGTTATTATGCCATGATTTTGCCGGCCCGGCCCACTTGGGAATAGATTTTCCTCCATGTGGCCCCTGACCTAAAATGAGTTTGACACCCCTGATATAGGGTGTCTGTATCCCCCTCCCTAAGACACGTGGGCACTGTATGGAGAATACCACTGTTTGCCTGTACCTGTACAGTCTCATCAAACAAATTCAGTGTATCCCCGAGCTGTAAATGTGTCACCTGAAAAAATGATTTGACAGTACCTAGCAGACTGTCTCCAACTCCACATGCGCCCATGTTGCCCTATCCAGCTCCCTTTGAAGGCTTCAACAGCTTGAGCTGTCTTGTCCACCGCCTTGCCAGGGGATACAGTAGCCGATTCATGCACTTGTGCTAACGGCCGTAACATGCCTCTCTCAGACCTATGAAAAGTTAGAAAAAATCATCCATCAATACAAAAAAAAAGGCAGCAAAAACAATTCAACTAGACTTTTTAAAAATGTTATACATACCTTGTATCCCTTCTTGTTTTAGCAGCTTTCTCACACCTTTTCTGGCTTTCCAACCAGCAGGCTCTAATCCCTTTCAGAGACAACGTTCTTTTTATTCTTGTAGGCTCGCTTGGTTGGAAATCTACTTCTAAAAAATTGGACACACAAAGAGTTTAATTATAATGATAAAGCAACATACAGAATTTCACTTTATTGGGGGATTAGGCCTACTTTAGGTTTACTGAGGGGAAACACTTTCTCAGAAAAATATAGAAAAAACAACTAAATATTTAATGTTAATAATGTTTTCAATATCACATCGCTTGATGTGGATGCATCACTTGTTATGCATCCAAATGTCACCTAATAGATAATACCTTTAAAAAATGTGACACAAAAAACCAATTACTGTCTCGTCTCGTCTCGTCGTCTCCCGCTTATCCGGATCCGGGTCGCAGGGGCAGCAGCCTCAACAGAGAGGTCCAGACAGCCCTCTCCCCAGCCACTTCCACCAGTTCCTCCGGGAGAATCCCGAGGCGTTCCAAGGCCAGCCGAGAGATATAATCCCTCCTGTCCTTGGTCGACCTCGAGGTCTCCTCCCGGTGGGACATGCCCGAAACACCTCCCCAGGGAGGCGTCCAGGAGGCATCCTCACCAGATGCCCGAACCACCTCAACTGGCTCCTCTCGACTGAGCCCGGCCACCCTGCGGAGGAAACTCATTTCGGCCGCTTGTACTCGCGATCTCGTTCTTTCGGTCATTACCCAAAGCTCATGACCATAGGTGAGGATCGGAACGTAGATCGACCGGAAAATTGAGAGCTTCGCCTTCCGGCTTAGCTCCCTCTTCCCCACAACGGACCGATTCAGCGTCCGCATCACTGCTGACGCCGCCCCAATCCGCCTGTCGATCTCCCGCTCCATCCTACCCTCACTCGTGAACAAGATCCCGAGATACTTAAACTCCTCCACCTGAGTCAAAGCCTCCCCCCCCGACCTGAAGCGGGCAATCCACCCGTTTCCGGCTGAGAACCATGGCCTCAGACTTGGAGGTGCTGATTTTCATCCCAGCCGTTTCACACTCGGCCGCGAAACCAATTACTGGATTAATAAAATAGAGTAAGGCTGATAGGATAGTTGCAGTTCAGGAGAGCCATTGATGCAAAGGTCCGAAAAAAGTACCAAGGCAAAAAAATTCATAAAGGGTTGCTGGCAAGTTAAAAGCCAAAAAAGTACTACAATGGCGTTGAAACAAATCGTTAAATCTAAAAAAAACAGCTGATTATATACAGTCTTACATGCACTAGGACAGGGTGAGGTAGTGACGTAACCAAATAAAACAGTAAACTGATAAAAAAAAAAAATTCTCCCTAAATCTTAAAAAATACACCTTCACACGAACAAACATCAGCTAACCCTTATTTTTACTCCTACACCGCATCCTATGCAGAACAAAAAATAGAGGTAAAACCAACACAAAATAGCTACAGTATTTCATCTACAATCAAACAATTAACAGGAAAAAGGGGGGGGGGTTGTCGGTCTGTGGGTGGGTTTCACATGCACAGGCAAAGGTGCCATACTATTACTACTGATGACTCCACATTCATGAGCAACATCAAGATTTGGACCAATGTCTCTAAACGTCACCAGATACCTGACATCAATTCTCCATCATTATGTCAGAGACACATTCACAATCAGCCTCATTTTCCCACATTGTTGAACATGAATGCATCATCTTTTTTAAATGAAGGATGATGAGGTCCAGACCTTTCTGGAGGAGGGCACAGTGATTGAGTTAAAAATGTGGATGCCACCTGGGACGGGTTGAGCACAGCAGCAGTAGAAGAGAAGAGGAGGTATCTGACTGACAATCCATTTTATTGTGTCACATTTCCTCTGGTTCCATGCATGAGACATACATGGTCAGTTTCTCCTCAAGTTATCAGAGCAAGAGACACATAGATGGTGTGATGAAGAAGCTCACCATGTTGTCATGAATCTAGCCAGACCCTATTATGGATCTGATCTGTGCATTTTCATGGATAACTTCTACTCAGGGGTGTATCATTCAAGGACACAAAGAACCATGGACTGGACTGTTCGTGCTAAAAGAGAGGGACTCCCAATAAATGCATTGTTGGACAAACATGAATTCATAGTGGCTCTAAAGCTCTCTGAGAAGAGAAAGGTCTGTAGGTAGTGTGTGCTGTTAAGGAGCTGTCAAGTGTTGATGAATTTTAGGACAAAGGTCTAAACTTTCAAATGGTTTTTATTTCATTTTTTTATCTGCTTCAGGGGCTGAGAAAAACTTGTATTTCTTTTAGTGAACATTGATAATTCTTTGAAGGTTTTAGGAGGTTGTTTTCAAACAGGGCTGATGTTTTAAAAGGTTCCTCAGGTTTCAAAGGGTTAAAGCAACACAAGACAGCCTTGGGTGACCAGCAGAACATCTAAACAGACCCTCCAGTCCTGACAGTCCATCAGTGAGAGAGTCCAGATGTACAGAACCTGCCTCCTATCCCTGTATCAGCTAACCCTGCTCAGTGTGTTCAGGTCGGGGCACCAGAAGTCTAGGAGAAAGCTTATTTTTTATCCTATTGGTGCCTAATCTGCCTTTGTGTTAGCCTGCCATTAGCTTTAATGCTAATGTTACAGTGTACAGTTGGTAAATAGGTCAGACATGTTTTTTTTTTTGTTCAGCTTAGTTGATGCGTTTTCTTTTTTCTTTTGCTTGTACAGGGTTTTGGCAGCACACTAGTCTGGAAGCTTGCTTGGGTTTTGCTTGTTATTTTGGCCTTTGTTTCATCCTGAAGTCAAGCTTCATTCATTGTAAATAATGCTCACGTCACTGTAAATAACAAGCAATAAATTCTTCACTTTTTTTGCTCTGCTTTTCTGTTGTTTATGTTGTGCTCTTGCAGCTCTTGGCCAAAGCAGAACACTATGCCTGGGTAGCTTACTGGGTAGGTTCCAGTTACTGTGTTGGGATCCATCGCTGCAGCTGGACTGGTCACTGGGGCTTGGCTGATCACTGTGGTTGGGCTGATGACTGTGGCTGGACTGTTCGCTGTGGCTGGACTGGTGACTGGGGCTGGACTGGTGACTGGGGCTGGACTGGTGACTGAACTAAGCATTCCTCGACTGGCTGGCTCTTTAGATGTGAATGTCCAGAGTCTGAAAAACAAAACTATGATTTAATTTCCAGCTGGATACAGGTTAATGGAAATACAGAGGACATACAGAACTGTTAAGATTAGGACCTTGTGGTCCTTTTCTTTCCCTGTTTTCCTTACGTTATCCACTGTGTTCCCTTCCCTCTTGTGGTTGTTTTCTATTTGTGTGTGTGTGTGTGTGTGTGTGTGTGTGTGTGTGTGTGTGTGTGTGTTCATCCCTAACCCTTCCTAGATCCTGCTCCCAGTCTCCATCCACACATGCTGTTCATCACACAATCAACTCCACAACCACATGCAGTATAACGCCCGGTTCAACTCTTCACTCATCGCCCGATCATTCCGACTCATCGTACGCTACAGCCAGACTTTGCCTTTTTTGCTCTATTGAACTGCTCATTACCCTGTATTCCTGTGCCCTAGGACCATTCTTCTGCCACCCTGCTGCCTGCCAAGCTCATCCCCATCTCGTCTCGTCTGTTTGGATTTCAGTTCCCTAGCTCACATCAGAAGATTTACTGCCTGCCTGTCACACCTGCCTGCCCAACTCCACTACTCCCAACGATATTTAAAATAAAATAAATATATTTCATTAGTCCTCTGTTTTCTGCTTTGTGGGTCCAGATCCTCACTGAAACCTCACTGAACGATCTGGCCACAATGGACCCCGCAGACACAGCTTCCGATCCAACGTTGCTCCACAAAGCCATTTCCAGTCAAGGTGCCCTCCTCGGCTAACACGAGCAGTTACTCCGGACTCTCTTCGACAACAACCAGTTTATGGTAAACCAAATTTGCCGTCAAGTTTCTGCTCTAACTTCTGTTCACTCTGCCTCAGCTTCTCCCAGCCAGAACCCAGCTCCTGAACCTGCGCCACCTCTTTCTCCACTGCGAGACTTCTACACTACAATCCCAGAGCTCTTCTCCGGAGAACTGGATGAATGCAGAAGATTTCTTCTTCAGTGTGACATGGTGTTTCAGCAATGGCCTCTCACTTTGGATTCTGACAGGTCTAAGGTACAATACGTTTAGGGCTTACTAAGGGGAAAAGCACTGGTATGGGCTGAGGCATTCAATCCCCACAGACCAGTAACTGCTTTCTTTTGATGAATTTTTGGCTTAACTCAGACAAGTTTTTGATCATTCTAATCACTCTGGAAATCTTGTCTCGTCAGTTTGGATTTCGGTTCATCAGCTCACCTCAGGAGATTCCTGCCTGTCTGTCACACCTGCCTGCCCAACTCCACTCAAAATAAAAAATATTTCTCATCACTCCTCTGTGTTCAGCTGTGTGGGTACAGATCCTCACTGAAACCTCACAAGAACATACAAAACATGTTCTGATATTCAACTGGATTCACATACAAATGTGGTTGATTAAATGATTTGGGATTGGAGGTAACTGGTTACTGGCTAAGTGATGGTTCCTTACTGCCTTTGGATCTGTCCCTGGATGCAGTCCCCTCCACCTGGTGAGACCTGGCTGGATTTGACTTGTCCAGAGTCTGAAAATGAGCACAGGTATGTGATTAACACTGATGCTGTAACCATCTCCATGGTATGATTATACGTAAGTAGTAGATTCAAGTGATGGATAATTACTGCCAGTGAAGCTTTGGCTGGATCCAGCAGATACCAATGTGGAAAGGAGGGTGCCCTCACAAACGCACCTTGACAGATGCAGGATATCAAATAAATGGAAACATCAGTCATTAAAATAATGAGCACTAAATTTGTAATCCTTATGTTGTAATTCTATGAAAATTATTTATGTGTTAAATGCATCTCGTGAAACTGTTACCTGTCATGTTCTCGTCCCTGTCCAAACCCTCAGATTCTGTAATTGAGATCTTTTATAACATGCATTAATTACCAGTTTTAAAAAAGTTACCTGAAACTTGAGACTCCATATGTGTTCAGTGACTAGACTAATACTGAAGATTACGATTACAACTTCTTCCTCATTGTCCTCATCTTCTTCCTCCTCCACATGGCTGATCTAATCTAATAATTTTGTTGTCAGCATCAGTCCAGTTGTCTAGGACAGTTCCCTCCACGTTCTT
>NW_019525661.1:1660201-1661327 GCF_002814215.2 Seriola lalandi dorsalis | reverse complement strand
GATGACTGTGGCTGGACTGTTCGCTGTGGCTGGACTGGTGACTGGGGCTGGACTGGTGACTGGGGCTGGACTGGTGACTGAACTAAGCATTCCTCGACTGGCTGGCTCTTTAGATGTGAATGTCCAGAGTCTGAAAAACAAAACTATGATTTAATTTCCAGCTGGATACAGGTTAATGGAAATACAGAGGACATACAGAACTGTTAAGATTAGGACCTTGTGGTCCTTTTCTTTCCCTGTTTTCCTTACGTTATCCACTGTGTTCCCTTCCCTCTTGTGGTTGTTTTGCATTTGTGTGTGTGTGTGTGTGTGTGTTCATCCCTAACCCTTCCTAGATCCTGCTGCCTGCCAAGCTCATCCCCATCTCGTCTCGTCTGTTTGGATTTCAGTTCCCTAGCTCACATCAGAAGATTTACTGCCTGCCTTGTCACACCTGCCTGCCCAACTCCACTACTCCCAACGATATTTAAAATAAAATAAATATATTTCATTAGTCCTCTGTTTTCTGCTTTGTGGGTCCAGATCCTCACTGAAACCTCACAGAACGATCTGGCCACAATGGACCCCGCAGACACAGCTTCCGATCCAACGTTGCTCCACAAAGCCATCTCCAGTCAAGGTGCCCTCCTCGGCTAACACGAGCAGTTACTCCGGACTCTCTTCGACAACAACCAGTTTATGGTAAACCAAATTTTTTACGATTACAACTTCTTCCTCATTGTCCTCATCTTCTTCCTCCTCCACACGGCTGATCTAATCTAATAATTTTGTTGTCAGCATCAGTCCAGTTGTCTAGGACAGTTCCCTCCACGTTCTTACTGCTCCAGGCACACAGCCCTGACATACATGATCACATTCATGAAGTGTTACCATGTTTCCACTCTGCTTATTTATGAAACAGCTGCAAACATAAAAATTAACTACAAAATTCCAGGGAAATTTTGAGTGCCACGGGGGCTACTGCCGGGATGAGTACATGATTTATTTCCAGTGTTCAAAAGTCACCCTGATCATATTCTGGTTTTGAGAAATGTCTTGATATAAAAGACTGTCAAACAATGTCACATCCCTCCATCATGTATTATGTGGGAAATATCTCATATTCTGTGTTGTTTTTTTTAATAAA
>NW_019525661.1:1640384-1660151 GCF_002814215.2 Seriola lalandi dorsalis | reverse complement strand
TACTTCCTCAATGGAGTCTAGGGGGCAGCCCAGGACAGAGCTCGCTTTCCGGATCAGTTTGTTGAGCCTCTGCCTATCCCTGTCAGTGCTGCCCCCTCTCCAGCAGACCACAGGAAGTAGATGGCTGAGGCCACCACAGAGTCGTAGAAGGTCCTAAGGAGAGCCCCACACAGGAGGACCTCAGTCTCTTCAGCAGGTGAAGGCGACTCTGACCCTTCTTGTAGAGAGCGTGGTGGACTGGTGGACCAGTCCAGTTTGTTGTTCAGGTGGACCCCCAGGAACTTGTAGTTCTCCACCACCTCGATGTCCAGTCCCTTCATGCAGGTTCTAGATCTGAGACGTACTACTATGTGTGTGAACATACGAGTACCTGATTAACTGTATGACTGACCACAACCTAAGCAAACCTTACAACAACAAGACATCAATCAACAAGTTAACAAAACATTAACAAAGTTAACACTCTGCTGCTTAGCTATGCTGTGCTGTGCTATGCTGTGCTGGGAAAGGTTAGGCCCAGTCAGTTAACGTTACCCAGTCCTTGGAACAAACAAAGAGGTCCTTTCCAGTGTTGTTGTCCAGTCCAGTGAGTTGGGAGGCTTCCTGGTGGAGTAAAGTCCTGTCTGGCTGTGTTGCTTTGCTGTTATCTCCTTTGTTCTCCTCTCAGAGTTAGTTGTTCCACGCTAACTCTGCTACGACTCCTGTTGCTTGGAAAATCAGCTGGCCTTGTGTCGTAGCTGCTGATTCTGAAGAGAACTTGGTTCACTCTCAGTTAATCTGAAGCAGGTCGCTTCTGTTGAGAAGAAGAGCGTTTGCAGGCTGCTGTGAGCAGGCCGGCGAGAGACCTGGTTTCTCAGGTAGCAGGGCTGACCTGGGTTGGGGCCTTGTTGCCCTTTGAAGAGCCGAGAGGAGAGAGCAGGAGCCGTTATATCAAGACATTTCTCAAAACCAGAATATGATCAGGGTGACTTTTGAACACTGGAAATAAATCATGTACTCATCCCGGCAGTAGCCCCCGTGGCACTCAAAATTTCCCTGGAATTTTCTAGTTTTAAAATTATTATTTACTATTAATATTTTAATATTAATATTTTCTTAATTTATGATAGCCAATAAATTGATAGATAACCGAAATCCAACATATTTGGTGTCCAGCTCATGAGGTAGAGCTCAGACCAAACACAGGATATCCAATGTTAGGTTCAGTGAATCCAGAAAATGAAAAGATAGCCTGGGTATGCTGAACTTGCTTTGTGGGACAGACCTCTGGTGTGACGAAGGGGTTATGACAGGTATGGTGACAGAACCTTTCATGATGGCGGTAGGCCACGTTGTAAAACAGATCTGTTTCAAGCACTTGTCTTCTTTTGATCCTGCCCTGCCCACTCCTTGTGTACACTATATGAAGAAGTTTAGAGCTGCAGGGCTTTTCTAACAACACTGATCTCTTACGCTGGTACCACAGACCTGTCTCCTCTTCTTTCTCTTATGAAAGTGAATCTTTCATCTCACAAGAGAAAACAACTTTTCCCTTGTAGAAACAAACCTGAGGCCATGTTTCAGGCTATGTTATTTATCTATGATATGTGATCTGTGACCTGACCTGAGATGTCATCAAAAGGAAAACCATGCAAATTTCATGGAAATTTTGAAATTGAAGCGGCTGACATCCTTATAAAGGTCAATTAGTGTCATGTACATTGTACATACAGGTCAGCACAGTGGATGACAAAATGTGAGTTCATGGGCATATTTAAAGTATGAATTGAGAGTGCTCTCATCAGAACCCAACATTATTGACATTGTTCTGTGGCTGTTCTAGTCCCCAGGCCTGCTGAGCAAATTCATTAGGCATCTTTCCTCTCAGTGTTTTTAATTTTTGTGATATTTTGTCATTTTGACTTAGAGATAAACAGCAAAGCCCCTGTTTGGTGCTAAGCAGGTAGTGTGCAAGTTTTTTTTTTGTTTGTTTAAAATTCATTTGATTAGAAGGCATGTGTGAGCTGTAAAACCAAAACCGTGAGTGAAAGTGGTATTAAAACACTCCATAGGGATGTGGGGAGCTGCAGAGTTGGTGATAATTCTCTGTGTAACACAGAGTTATTTGAACTATTGTTAATATTGTATTGATTACTGAAGCTTTTTTCTGACTGATCATAGTCAAACTCTCACCCTAGAAATATTTCTCTTCACATGAATGTAAAAGCCACATGTATTAGGACACATCGCTGTTTCTTGAAGAGATTATAACGAAGTCGAAAACTAGCTGGCAAATGCACTAATAGCACTAGATTTGGTGCTCCATCTGCAGAAACCAATTTTCCCTTTATCCATGGGAAGTGAAAAGTACTGCTTTGGCAGCTGCTTTCTATCAAGATCCAGTCTGCAAACTCTCATCAAACAAGATAAATGATGCTCAGGGTGGAGGAAGAAGGTCAGAGAGGAAAAGAGCGAGGAAGTTTGAGTGCTTAGCGCGGAGGGAGAGGGAGCGGAGGGAGAGGGAGACAGCCACAAATGAGATTGGGAGAGAGAAAGCAGGAGAAGAGAGTGGTCTTATGAATGGAGTATGAAACTGAGAGGCACAAGGAAAGAGCAAGAGAATAATCTAAAGACTGACAGATAGAAAGAAGTGCAGTTCTCCATTTTAAACCCTGTCCTGGAGCACTGTGGAGAACAGAGTACAAGAGCTCATTAACTTCCGTCATGCCTTGCTGTTTCCTGCTTATGAGAGGAGACCATGAAGTCTGATTCAAAAATGCTACACTTTATCTTGCTAGTTGTTGCTGTTATTTTGTACTGTGAGTCCTCTGGCTTTAGAGAATCTGACTGATGTAATAACACAAACAGAAAGACATGGAGACAAAGATAAAGAGAGAGATCCATCATTATCTGAACTCCAAACTAAGGACTCTAATTTCTGTTGCCTTCTACTGAGCTCTCAGAAAGAAGTGTCTCATGAGGAAGACACCGGCACTGACACCACTCTGGTTTGAAGAGAGAGGAAGTGGTGCTGAATAGTGAAGGGAGAGTTTCTGAGGAACTAGTGCCAGACTTGACTGGAAAATGTTTACAAAATGCTCTGTTGCTGTTTGCTGGCTTCTTAGCTACATCCAGCTAAACCAGCTATGTCTGGAAACTTATGTTTTTGTGCCATTTCCTTAAACGCACTGAAACGCCTAATTAGTGGAAATGTTAATATAATCAAAACACTTCTCCCAGACAACGTGTTAGAACATGAGCAGTACACAGACAGTCTCAGGTGGTGAAACCTCTGTTTAATCTCTTCTGGTCTCCATTACAGGGCTCCAGTGCTCCACCATTTCGGTCACACATGCAACCAAAAATATGTCAGGTGTATTTTCATTGGTCACACTGGTGGCTTGCCGTTGCGGGACCCTGGATGTTAAGAAAGGGTGAAGTGGAACCAGGTGAAGAATAGGGACCAGCGGGCCTGGCAGGAGTTCAGCCATTTGGCTGTTTGGATGTATTCTAGGTTCTTCTGGTCGGTCCAAACCAGGAATGGTTCCTTGGTGCCCTCCAGCCAGTGCCGCCACTCCTCCAAAGCCATCTTCACCACCAGTAATTCTCTGTTCCTGATGTCATAGTTTCTCTCAGTGGGTGATAGGTGCAGAGAGAAGAAGGCACAGGGGTGGAGCTTCTGGTCAGTGGCAGATCTTTGGGACAGGACAGCTCCCAACCCTATATCGGTGCTCAGGATCAGGCATCTGGAGGATGGGTGCCGAGGTGAACCTGGACCCGAGGGACTGGAAGGCCTCGTCGGCAGCAGAGGTCCACTGGAAGGGCACTTTGAAGGAGCTGAGGGTGGTGAGAGGGGCGGCCACAGAGCTGTTGTTGCGGATGAAGTGGCGGTAGAAGTTGGCGAACCCCAGGAAGTGCTGCAGTTGTTTGTGGGAGTCAGGAACAGGCCAGGAGGTAATAACAGAGACCTTCGCCGGTTCCAACTGCACGCCACCTTGCCCGCTGCCACCTGTTGGGGTGTTGAACGCCATCTTCAACTCATCACATCATCCCCAGTGACCGGACACCAGATTTATGGTAAGGACACTGGGGTGCTCTGGAGGATATGGGGAGCCTCCCATGTCCACTTTCCCATCATCAAATTATCACTTGGATAGAAAACAGGGACGAAATGAGTTCCCCTCATGAATAGACCAGCTTTTAAAGATACCATCGGAATTTATGGCTAGCTCATGGAACTCATCCTGAACCAACACTCCTGCAACAAATGGGAGACAAACACAACTCTCCCCCACAGACTGACACTGAATTCATGTTGCATCCCTGACACTCATCTGGGATTGATAGGAGGGTGCCACCTCTTATCAAATAACATGAAAGGGAACATTTAGCCCATCAAGGTGCTAAACCACCAGGATTCACACTCTTGACCTATTTTTCTCTCACAAGAGAAAACAACACTCTCACCTTTAACACCATTTCTTACCCAAAGGGGGGTCTCATGAGGAACCACAGACCCCCGCCATAAAACCATCCTACATTCCAAGCCGGACTGATGAACTATTCCACATTTATAAAGCATGATTGAAATGTCATTGAACCGAATGTCCTATCACCAGGTAATTCATGCAGTATTACTCTGGAAACATTTCCATAAAGTATGATCCAAAGTTCATTTCTGTAGCCCAAAGGGAGGCTGAGATAGGTTTTATTAGTTCTAAGGTAAATATCCACCACCTTAGAATAATGCCATCTAAGGACCACTCTGAACCCCTTTTCCCCTAGGGAATTAAGGGATAGACAACTTAATACATCACTTTGACATTACTGTTTCATATTGTAACTTAGCTATATATTTGTGTGGTTAGAAATTGTTATCCTTTCATTAATCCATATGTTCTATGTGTGCTATTAACCATGATGATGTTATTAGTTTATCTTGTATATTCCAAACTTTAGCTAGGTAGTTGATATAGGCCGTCGTCAAAATGAATGGGCCATGGTGGGAGTAGAATATGCAACACTTGCGCATAAAACGAAATTAAACAAATTAACTTAAGGTTTTATTTCTCTCTTTCTTTATTGAAACAAAGAAAGAGAAGGAAGACCAAAGGGGTGGCGACAACTGTCAAGCCCCCCCCGGCTACACACACCCCGAGGATAAAACAGCAGGATCCTCCAGGGCAATCCCTCTTCTTACAATCTTAATTCTTACTGTCACTCTTACGTCTCGTTTTGCGCACTAGCTCACGTTTGTTTCTAGCATAAGCTTTACTTGTTACTTTGGTACCAACCTCGTGTTCTTTGTCCTAAATTTTCTTATACTTTTGTGCGCGATTGTTGTTTTACTATTTCAGCAAGCCAAGCCTTCCAAATTGAATCACACACAGGTGTGTATAAGTAATTTTGTCGTTTCCTTTTTTCGACAAATCCAACTTTTGCCTAGAAGATTTTGAAGGTTTTGCGTCATTTGGCCAACACCAACTCCTTCCACTTATCTGGCAAATTAAATTAGATACTAGCGTTTATTCCGCCGTCAACCTCCGGCCCTCCGGCTACACGCCACACCAGGACCGGCTGACCAGATCTCGAGAGTGCCTACGGAAGAAAGTCTGCTGGCAGACTGCGCTGACGCTGATCCACCGAGACATCGGCAGAGCCCGTCACCCCTGGCAACGGCCGTCATCTCTGAGAGAAACCCACTTGGAGCGTGGCGTCCCCGTCGCTTAGCAACCCAACTCCAGGGCTCCAGCCAGGATCTCAACAGCAACTCAAAGCAGGCAACTCCATCCTTTGCTCCGAACTGGGTTGATGTCGGAACACTACTAGTCCCGACTTAATAATTTCCCACCGTTACGAATAAATGCTGTACACATAACTAAATCCATTCTCTTTCACCATTGCCCAAATTACTGCTAGTTCAGCTGGTAGAAATAGGTATTGTTAGTTATAGATTCATGTCATTATCCTTGTTCATTGTACTGTGTTTAGTTAGTCAATAAATATTATCAACGTAACCCAATCGTTGCCCTGTGTTTCTTTGAAGTGAACATCGGAGATCCCTGTAATCGAGAAATCACAACTTTGGATGTGAGATTGATCAGTATAATCTGTATTTTAATCAAATTGTCCTCCCTGAGGACTGGTGCCCCATTCTTTTAACGAGAGCAAAATTTCAAATTGTGGTATTCACGCTACACCCCTCTCTGATGCAGACAAGATGGTAGGCGTTGCGAAGGTCAAGCTTGGTGAAGATAGTGGCCCCTTTAAACAGTTCGAAGGCTGACAAGATGTGAGGCAGAGGGTACTGGTTCTTTATGGTGATGTTGTTCAGGCCCCAGTAGTCGATGCAGGGTCTCATAGTCTTATCTTTGTTTTCGATGAAAAAGAGGCCCGCCCCGGCTGGTGATGAAGAGGGGCGAATGATGCCTGCAGCCATGGAGTCATTAATATAAGTCTCCATGGATTTCCTTTCATGGGCGGACAGGGAGTACAGATGGCCCTTTGGTGGTGATGTGACAGACAGAAGATCGATGGCGCAGTCATAGGGCCGATGTGGAGGCAGAGACATGGCCTTGGCTTTGCTGAAAACCTGGCGGAAGTCGTGGTATTCCAGGGGCACCCCGTAAATGTCAGGCGGGGCACTGGAGGGCCAAGGAGCGCTAAGGAGGCTTGCTTCAGGCAGGACAGGTGACAGGAGGTGACCCACTCTCGGATGGCCCCGGTTTCCCAGTCAATGTGGGGGTTGTGCCAACGGAGCCAGGCATAACCCAGGATGAGAGCGGGCGAAGTGAGTCCAGAATGTGAAATTGAATGGTCTCATGGTGGTTGCCGAACAGGATCATGGGAATCTGGATGATCTGGTGCATGACAAATGTTGGCCGTCGAGGGCCCGAGCGGGAACCGGATGAGGTAGAGGAACCCACTCGAGCCCCAGCTGCTGAACCAACCCCTCGTCGATGATACAGGCGTCCGCCCAAGAGTCTATTAGGGTGGCCAGGGAGTGGGGGCCATCAGGAAGGATAAGCCGGGCTTGGAGCAGCGGCCTTTGGTTGCAGGGAGATTTGACTGTCGTTGGGCTCACCACTATCTCCCCTGTTACTGGTGAGGCTTTTACTGGGCGCTTGGAGACAAAGTGACCCACCTGCTCACAGTACATGCACAGGTTGGACTGGCGACAACATTCCCGTTCCTCTGGGGTGAGGACTCCCCGTTGCGAGGAGAAGGGACCTTTTGAGCCCCCTCAGGAGCGGACAGAGGGACCCCCTGATGCTTTTCTCGTCTGTGGGCCTGGATGCAGAGTTCAATCCAGATGGCCAGCTCGATCACCCCGTCCAATGTGGAAGGAATGTTGTGGGAAACCAGCTCATCTTTAATGTAGTCAGCCAGGCCATGGAGGAAAGCATCACAAAGGGCTGCAGAATTCCAGTTGCTCTGGCTGGCCTTGGTACGGAAGTCGATTGAGAAGTTGGCCACCGTCCGGTCTCCCTGCCGCATACCCATTAGCCCCTGTGCAGTCTCTGAAGGCCCCCAGGCCGAAAACCTTGCGCAGCTCCCTGGTGAACAACTGGAAAGAAGCGCAGACTGGTGATTGTCTCTCCCAGTGCCCCACAGATGAGCCCTGCCTGTCAGGTGATTGATGGTGAAGGCCACCCTCGCCTCCTCAGTATCGAAGGTGTGGGGCTGAAGGGAGAACAGCAAAGAACAGTTTATCAGGGGGCCACAAGTCTCTGGGGCTCCATCATAGCGCTCTGGCTCAGGGGCATCTCTGCGCGACAGGGAAACGACAGCTGGTTCCAGTGCAGTTTCAGCTGGTGAGGGCATTGGGGCAGCGGGCTGAGTGAGGAGGGTTGTTAGTTGCTGTATTTGCCCTACTAATGCCGCTAGCACCTGCTCATTAACCTCAGCCACCTGTCTTGCTTCCGAAGGCGGCTGCGGACATCATGGCGTTGTGCTGCTGGAGGACAACCTCAATTCTTTCGATGTGGCTCAGGGGTGTGGGGTTGTGTGCTGGGTCCATTTTTGGCCAGATTGTACTGTCGCGGGATGTGGTAGGGCCCAATTGCAGCACAATCACACAGATGAGTAGTTTGAAATGACCTTTATTGATGTTTTCAATGGGATGAATGGCGCACAGGTGAGTCACCACAGATTGCAAGTGAGTATGGACTTAGGTCAGGTAAGTAACAACAGTTTTCAGTTCATGGGATAAGCAGAGCTCGTGGGGAGGCTTGGGTGAGCTCACGTCTTCAGGTAAGTGATCTGTACACTTACAGCTGGCAGCTGGATAGGACGAAGGCACCATTGAGGGGCAGGCAGGACTCGTGGTCAATGAGGAAGCAGAGTCGACAACAGGCAGGCAGGCAGTGGAGCAGATGAACCCAGAGGGAGCAGAAGGGTAGTCGTGGTCAGGCGGAGGATCTAGGAACCAACAGAACAGGAAACGCCAAAGGCATTCACACAGAAGAGATGTTTCGCTTGGCAGGAGGCTCTGATGATGGCAGGTGGAATGGTGATCTCACTCGTGTGAGCTGAAGCTGTCAAACGCCACATAGCCACAGGCAGATGAGAACCAGCAAGAGCACAGGCAAAACTCCTAATCAGGGACAGAAGGCTGTTGGGTTTACCGGGGCAGAGACAAGAAGAGGTGGTCAGAGGCAAGCCGAGTTGAAACCAGGAAATCAGTCCAAGAGAAAGAGCGCTTGGAAGGTCATGCATGAGAACGAAAACAATCTGGCGCTGAGTGAGTGAACTGAGGCTGCTTAAATACTGGCTTGATTGGAAATGGAGCGCAGCTGGGAGCAACGGGTGAGGACGTTGAGGCTGATGAGGAGGTGTGGCGGAATGGAGAGTGATACGGGAGGCAGATGGCAACAGAGACAAAGGACCCTTCTCTCACAAACAGTTCATGCTGATAGCATGTTAGAGAGACACAGAACCAGACTGAGGGTCAAAGGGTCAGCTCCAGAGGATCAACAAATGGACACCATGCAACTGGAGAACATAGGCATAATCTCCAGTTTGTAACAATAAGACTCTGTCTAATGATATTTGACCAAAAGGACTGATTAGCACTAAGGTGTGAATCCTGGCCTCTCTGTGCCATGCATGAGCACACACCTACCTCCCTTCCTCTGTCCTTTTCTAGATAAGAGTCATAAACTACAACCCACATTCCAATCCTGAGTAGTGACCAGCAGAACACTCTTCACTGACACAGTATAATTAAATATCTCTATCTGGCACAAACATTTACTCATGAACTGATTAGATTTTGATGGTCAAAGGTCAAGGTACACACAAAACACAGTTTTGGCTTGAGAATGCAGTTCCTCTGGATCTCTTCAAGGGAATCCATTCACATTTAGCACAAGTCTCCCCTGGGACTCAAAGACGAACTGATTAGATTGAAGTGATCAAAGGTCAAGGTCAGGGTCACCCCCCCCCAAACCCTTTTTAGCCATTACTCAAGACTTCACAGCAAAAATGACAAAATTTCACACAAATGGTTCATATTTTCTATGACTCTGGATAAACAGGGATGTAACCTGAAACTAGTCTGAGTGGAAGAGGCAGACAACCACCAGGAGGTGATTCTAGTTTATATGTTATGAACCATGATAACATCCATTTTTCCTCGATAGTTGCCATAAGCCACAGCAGCAGATGCAGCACTCACACACATTTTCTTCAGAAAATATAGGAGTTTTTTTTTAAGATTTTTATTATTTTCTTCCACCATCTCTGATCTCTCCTCATCTACTCTATTTAACTTAACCTTTGTTAACCTTTGTTCTCTCCATCTCTCTTCATCTTATCTGTCTTTGTCTGCTCTGTCTCCTCTACTCCCTCATCATCTTATTTTCTCTCTTTGATCCCCAAATGCTCCTATACCACGCAGAAAGTTCTACAGCAGGTGAAGAAGGGCACTGTACTGCCCACACTGTGTATGTGTGTTTGTGTGTGTGTGTGTGTGTGTGTGTGTGTGTGTGTGTGTGTGTGGGAGGGGATGGGGGCTGACTGAGAGCTGAGAGCTGAGTGAAGGGAGAAGAAGAGAGTGAAAGATAGAGCATTAACAGTGAAGCAGAAAAGCACACTGTTGATTGAATGTAATTGAATTGAAGAGTGAGGAGTGAAGGTGTCACATGTGGCAAGTATGCTTTACCAAAAGTGGGTGGGTGTAACTTGTGTAATGTGAGTCTATCTGTGAGTGGAGGGTTTTTACTGTTTACTGCTGTGTTAAGCTTTTCATCATTTAACAGAGGCTGTTGTGTTTGTAGAGAGGCATCCAGAAAAAAAGTGTGCACACATGCAGATTTCTGAGGGGGGTTGTGGATCAGAAAACACACTATCAGTTGAAGAGGTTGTTGATTGACCTGTGGAATCTTGGCCCACTGTTCTTCAATGGCTCTGCAGTTGCTGGATATTGGCAGGAAGTGGATCACGCTGACGCTGTCGTACACTCAAATCTGCTCAATGGGTGACAAAAGAGACCCCTCCTTGGCCACAACATGTCTGGTGAGTGAAAGGCTGCTTGGATTTACAGTCACATTCTTGTAAACGGCTTATGGTAGTGAAATGACCGTTCATTTCATGGGCAACAGCTATGGTGGAGATTTAGCATGCCTAATGCACGCTACCTCAAAACGTGCAGCAGAATTGTTGCACATTTTAGAGTGGTCTTTTGTTGTGAGGCGCACCTCGGTCTGAGCCACTTTGTTTATTTCCCATTTACAGAGCCAGGACTGTGTAGGAATAGTTTTTTTCAGCATACACACATAACAGACAGCTAGCAGACCATGAGGAAATACTTGCTGAATCGGATAATAATTGGTAACTCTTACCTTTAAGTGAAGTTTTAGTTTTTCTGCAGGGTTTGTTTTTGTTCCTAAATATAACTGTTAATTTATATTCATTGTTCTCTGCTTCTTTTACTCAATCACACAGCCAATGAACTGATGAACTGATTTTGGCTGATAGTGATACCACAACGTTACTGACTGTCTGTATGGTCAAATGTCCACAGCTCTGTGGTGTTTTTTCTCTAATCTGTCATTTGCATTTCATTTACCTCATTATATTAAGATTGTGAGTGACTTTAACTCATTGTTGTATTAACTGAACTTTCCAAACTGTTCTTAAAAAATCGACATGAGAGCTAAATTTGTGGCGATCTCACTGTCAACAGCTAAATCTAGTCAGGCAAGCTGTCAGGGTGACAGATCAGTGTCCCATAGTTTGTTGAAATTAACACACACATTGTCAAAAGGCAGTTCAGCTGTTACAAAGCTCTGCTCAGGGTTAAACTGCAGATTCAGGAAGAAGTGTAGTTAAAACCTTCTGTCATTATGGTGATTCATCGATAATTTATCTCTAATCAGTTTACCATAAGTGCATCTTTGCATCTATACAGGCCAGTGGAGTGACAATATAATCCCCCATTCCCAAGATCATCATTCTTATTGGAACTTATTACATTATTACCTGCAAATTATTTAAAGTATATTTTCTAATATCTGATCCACTGCAATGTTTAAAACTAAGTTCAGTTTATTGCTAAATAATACAAAAATGTTTTCAAATATGATTCACAAGTGATGGAGATTGTTACTGCATGTGAAGAAAGATGTATAAAGTCTTCTGTGTCTCCAGAGGGAGCTGTGTAAAGTCCAGTTAGTTAGTTAGGAGTTAGGAAGACATTAACTTTCCAGACTTCCATAGCCTGCTTCTTCTATCTGTTTGAGCCTACATTAGCTACTATTAGAATAACAATGAAGCTAATTACAATGAGTGTGACATAGGCAACAGGTTTTGACAAAACAGAAGAATTAATGGAATAAAAAAGGTTCTGCTGCATCAGTTTTAAAATGTCAACTGTCAGTCATGGTTCTAATAATGTTACAGGAGTGTGATGCAGTCATTTCATACAGCACCACCTACTGTAGAGACCTCAGTCCACCACCATCAGTAACCCCAGGAGTGAACACACAAAAGTCTCTATGTGTTTCCACAATATATGATTCCATCATGTCCCACATCTTCTGATAATTAGTTTAATCTTGACATTCATCCGCTAACTTAAACTTAACACACCATCTGGCTAAAACATCAGCTCACGTGAGGTCCTTTAACATATGTTAGCAACCGTGCAGTTTGTTTTTCTATGGATAATTAGAGGTCAGATGGAAAACTAGTCACAATGTAAGTGTGTATTTTGTTGTTTAAATGTGTTAATATTACTCAGAAATAGGTCCATGCGTCTTATGAGTTGTACTTAAACCCCTTTCACACTAGACAAAAAGGCCTTGATTGTACCCTGTCACATTGACTCTGTTGTCAGTGTGAAAGGGAACAATCAGCATTCAGTTCTGATTGGCACTGATATAAACATGACACCCTTGTGAATACACTCATTTTTGCCTTTTCCTGCTCTGTTATTTTTCAAAGCACACACGGTAAACATTGTAAACACACCTGTCACCTGTCCAGCATGGTGCTGTAACACCACAAACACTGCAGCTACACCTTCTGCTGCCAGTATGTTGTGCTCGGGCTGCGCTTAAGCAAGTTTTAAACACAATCGTGGACCAAAGCATGATGCTATGAGACTTACAGAAGCACCAACCAGTGGATGAGACATGACAGATCTATTTTACCAGTCTGCATGTGTATTGTATGTGTCTGTGTGTGTGTGTGTGTCCCTGCAGTTCCCTGTGTCTGTGTCCTCTCGGTCTGAACAGAAAGGCAAATTCATCTGGCAGTGTGAAATTAGTCTATTGTCTTTTTTTGCAGGTTGACCTGCAAAAAAAAAATTCTGCTTATATGAGCCAATTTTATTAGTCTGTCTCTTTCTGAGTAATCTGGTTTAACTAAACTTAAATGTGGTTATCCTGAATAAATAGTCTCACAAAGCTGGTTATGATATATTATATTGGTTTTTAAAATAAATCACATACAGGATCAACATTTGCTTATTTTATGAGGTATAAAGGTTAAGTATATAAGTTATCATAGTCATGAATATAACTCTTATAGCTCTGAACTCAGAAGTAGAGACTATTACTTTTTTCTTTTTCAAACTTTATTGAACAATTCAATATTACAGTTCCACATAGGAATCTTCAGTTTTCATTTTGCATTCTTAAAAATTATACAAAACATGTTTAAACTCTGTTCAAAAACTGTTCAAAAACAGCAAGGCCATACCGACATCAAATAAAATACATATATTTAAAAATAAATATCAGAAAAATAAAAATAAACTATGACATGTTATAAGAAAATAAGCAAATTAATAATTAAGGCTAATCTTCCTCACCTCCCAGCAGTCAGGATTAAAAAAAACAGATCTCTATTAACAAATCATTCATATCTTACAGCATACACTATCCGTACCTCGTGACACCACCAATGAGCCACGTAGATGGTCCCCATAATAGAAAAGTCAGTGGAGTGCATGAGTGCCACAGGAGTAGAGAGCATTACTGATCAGGTTAAATCGTACAAGTGGCCACTGTGATGTCACCCACTGATTTGTGAACTGCCATTTTGGGGCTCTGAGTTTGGCATTTTGACCCTCGCCATCTTGGTTTTTTGAAACCAGAAGTGACCATATTTGGATGAGAGGGTGAAGTTGGAGAGGAGCAAGGGGTGGACATGAGAACCATCGACACCCAGAACAGCCACCTACACGACCACTGCACCAGGCTCTCGGCTACGCTGTGCTAAGTCGCTTAAGTGTTAAAGTGTGTACACAGTGTCCACATGTCCACACCAAAGTGAATATTATTATTGTCATTTAAGTACAACAGACTGTTTTTACAACTAAGCTTTAGGGAATAATGTATTTTCAGATAACTGTGTGATCATTTAATATCAGCGCTGTTTCTTTTGTATTTTTCTCAATAGTCTACAATATGAAACATTTATCTCTATTAAAATGTTTTTTCCATCCAGCCTCGGTCTGGATCTTTGGGGACAGCTACAACCTCCCACAGCAATGAAGGAGAACATGCACCACCTCCACCTGCAGTGTCCACACATGGAGATCATCTTCTCTGGCATCATCCAGAGATGCAGGTGGATGCAGGTGGAGACCCAGGGAAGACTGACTCAGAAGTTTGTGAACAGTGTTATGGCCTCTTATCTTAATAGTTTAAGTGGTTTAAGTGGCCTTGTACCTCATCTTCACATAAGATTTGATACTCCTGGGATATTTATGAATGATAGGGCTCATTTCATCACAAGGGGAAATTATATATATTTGTTTTTTTTTAATTTGTGTTAATGCTCTTTTCCGATTTAATACTAGTGGCCATAACACTGTTAAGACTACGCTCTTCCTTGAACCCTACACCTACAACCTCACCTATTTCCACTGTCTCAATTTAACCCTAACCCTTTATAACCCCAGTCTCACCACCCCATGGTCTCTGACACCACTTTCAAATGGTCTCAGACTTTTGGAGTCCACTGTAGCTGTAACAAATTTTAAATAGTTTAAAACATCAGAGTTCATAACAGGGATCGCATTAACTGAATATTTCCTGTCATTGACTAAATATATTTAATAATGATAGAAAAATCTGAACACCGTCTGTCATTTTGACAGATTAGAGTTAGACGGCAGGTTCAGTGGCATCACATTCACACACTGCAGCTGCAGAGCTTTTCCATTTTCCCCACAGAATACACCGTGAACATAATGAAATTTCCCTCAGAGCAACGTGTAGCGTACATACCTGGCCTGGCATCAGTCACAAGCCATTCAAGAAGTTCATTGTAAGGACATGCAGAATTATGGACCCAGAATTGACACTTTGTGACTCTTCCCACCCAACTATCAAATTGATAGGAAACAGAGACAAAGGAGCCTTCTCTCACAAACAGACCATGCCTGAGAGTAATATTGTAACTTTTTAGTTATCATCAAGTTTTCCTTTTTGAAGAGTTCATTTCGCATCAACCCAGCAAGAGACACCAGCAGATAACATCTGCACGACCTCCTGCAGAGAAGCCGAGCAGAAATCAACAGAGCCCGAGACAGAAAGTCTCCTGGCAAACTCCACCAGAGCTGAACCGCTGAGACACCGGCAGAATCCCTCATCGTGATAACGGGACACGGCCTCCGGGGGAATCCACCTAGATCCCGCCTCTCCAGGGTTACCACGGCAACCACACCCACCTGGGTTCCAGCCGAGGTTCTTCAGCTACAGCGCAACTCACAGTAGGCTGGTCTTAACACTCTGCTCATGACTGGGTTGATGTCGAAATATAGCAATATTTAATCATCAAACCTACTTAGTAGATGTAGCATCATTAGCTGTATAGCCATAGTGTATAGCCATAACATATTCTCTCCCACCATTGCCAACTCATCACACTGCTCATTTCATTATTATTTTCATCTTTATGATTATTACACCATGCATTTACTCTGTAGATAGTAGTTTAGTTAATAAACTCCTTTATTTACACCCAGTTGTTGTCCTGTTGTATTCTTTTGATGTAGAGACTGGAGATCCATTGAATCGAGAAGTCATGGCTTCTGATATGAGAGCAAATTCTAAATTATGGCGTTAACACTACAAATGCATGGCTGTGGTTCCACCCCTCTGTGACCTGTATGGGTGCAGCTGCGCCCCTGGTGCAGAAGGAGTGGGTGCTGTGGGACCTCCTTTCTGGTAAAGTGAGTGCTGGCAGCACTGGAAAATCCCCATGTTCAGAGAGTCTCACTGACTTCTTATCACTTCCCTGGGACAAATGTTCCCTGACTTCAAAACTCTGGCTTGAAGTGACCCTGGTAATTCTAGTCTCCAGTGTGGCAGCAAAGCACAAGTTCAGCCTTAAGAACAAAATGATTTGCCATTAGAAGTTGCCTGTCTGAGGCAAAGATGCAAAACCTAATGACAAACTCCTCTGCAGCACCGTCCCGTGATGAGTTTGATTACGCTCAAGCCTGCACCCAAATCAGGCTGAACTGACGGACACTTGGCTGACGGTCTGACCCCTTACTCTGCAGGTGTGTGTGTGTAGTAAGTAGGCGCCTTATTGCTTCCTTAAAATCATCCGTCTAGGGGTGTGCCAGTGTGACATAGGGGGTGGGTCGCTACAGCATGTTAAGTACCTAAACAGCATAATCTTTTCAATGTCCTGATGATAATGAGCCAAAAGATGAAGTGTCTCCTTATTAGTGAAACCTCTGCTCAAGTAAAACTTCACACGAATCTCCATGTTCCTCATTTTAAAGCCTCTGATATTTCCCCTCTAAAACAATACGCAACCTAAAATTACAACTTTATTCTCATTATGTTATGACTTTATTTCCAATATTTCATATATTTTTTCCTCAGTGTTTATATACACCGTCGCACAGAACTACCTAATGACAATGTAGAAAGTTTACTTTACTGTTTTAACTACATTAGTTACCTACAAAGTTACCTAAACGTTATCACAACGTCCTGATGGACAATTTTATGAACTCATATTAACGCAGTGCATTAAACAAACGCAGTTCACTTAAACTGGTTCACCAAAGAAACACAAAAGAAACAAACAAAAAAAAAGGTTGTTCACTTAGCGTTGGTTTTTATTAGGCTTTGACTGAACACCCCCACAGCCTGTGGTTAACACAGGTTCCCAGACCAGCAGGGGCAGGTAGCCTACCGTTAGCATAGCAAACAATAAGTTATCAGCTAAAGATAGCAATAGCAAGCTAGCTAGCTTTACTAGTAAGGTGGTTGTATGACAAAGATTTTTTTATTGTCTTTATTATGACAAACAAAGACTCTAATGACACATACTGCTCTGGTTTGATCCAGTCTTGTCCCTGTAGGAACACTGGCTCTGTTTTTGCAGGGTGCTGGTTAGTCAGCATACACAATTTGATCCAGTTTTGTGAATTGAACCTGCTCTGGAGCAGGTTAGTTACACACCATTGGTTACCATGACGATGTACTCTGGTTAAAAGTGAACCAGCTTTGTGGGTTAAGCCTGTGGTGAAGTATGTGATGAATTTTGACTACAATCAAGAGTCCTGAGGGCCACAATCCAGATAACAATGGCCACTTTGAGTGAATGGGATGAATGAATGGACTCGGCTTTGAAAAGCTGTGGAAACCATTTACTGAGAGATTAGGCTCATCACCTCACTGTGTCATTCCCTGCTCGACCATTTGAGGACAGTGTTGAGCTGAAGGCTTTCACAGTAAAATCATTTCATCACCTCTCAGTCTCCCTCCACTCTGACCTGCCCACACCCAACACCCGCCCACATGCTCCTGGTGCCGATGTGTCCCGGCCTTGGTCATCAGAGAAGTGCCTGTTGATGTGTGTGTTATCAAAAATCCTCATCTTTGGCCTGCTAACCCCCCCCCCCTCCGGATGGCGCCTCTACATCATCCCATCCATCGCTGTGCTAGGAAACAGACCAGTCTCTTCCTTTAACAAAACCTCTTTGTGGTCCATAAACACCAGGGTTTTGTCTGTCTAGTGGCTTAATGGGTTTTTTTTCCCATACATCTACACACTCCGTTCCCCTGACACATACACAGTGATCACCGCATTATAACCAAGTGTGATAGCAGGAATGGACTGGGACTGAAGAACAGCACATGTAGACTGCCACACAAATAATCTAAGTCACACATGACAAGAAGAGTATTCTGTAGTATTGAAAAACAATGTATGAAATAGATACTAGTGTAAAATATATAATTATAATAGTATGATTACAGGCTATAATCATTTGCAGTGTGTAAAACAGATTCTATGGAAAGATTATGGCTGTAGTATGTGAAAATGTGAGATGGACAAAAAATAATTCATATATTCCAAAATAGAACTAACAAAACACAGTACATTTAAGAAAATATTATATAACTGAATCAACACACAAACAACTATAGGAGTTTTAACAAAAACTGAACATTACAGGAATAGTTTTGTGGAAAATTCATTCACTTTCTTGCTCAGAGTAGGAGGAGGTAATACTATTTTAGAGCTTGATGCCTCATGTATGTACAGTTAACAGTATAATAATATTGGTAGCTTCATATTTACTACACAGAATCCAGAGTGGCATCAATCTTCTCATCTAATTCTCCACAAATGAGCAAATATGTGTAATTTCCATGTTAATACTTCTACCCTTGTGTGTTGACTCAGTTCCATGAATATTTTTAAACATGGCCTTTCTTGTGGTGCTTTTCAAGAAAGGTGTTTCTGATATTATATAATTACTTTATACAGGCGTCCATGCACTGTATATTAACTATCAACTAACTGAAAGTAATAGAATTAGATTAAAATTAAAACTTTGCAGTAAATACAGGTAAATGCAGGTAATACAGTAAATACAGGAGCAGGAACGATCGTCAGTGGTTCGTCTTTTTTCATTGAATGTGTGTGTAAGAGAGACTTCGGACATTTGAGCTCATCACAAGACAGTATACTTAGAGCAGTAGTAGTAAGTTAGTGTTTCTCATGAAAACTGGGCAAATTAATGTTACTCTGTGAACCAAACCTAGATCACTTTATTGCTGGTGACTTCTGCCTGCGTCTCATCTGCAGAGGCTTTAACTGGTGTTTTCACTGGACTGAATCCCCTCTGCTGCTCTGGTCCTCCTTGCTGGCTGCTGCTGTCACCAACAACACTTAATGCCATGGCTAGTTATTTCCAAACATTTAGACGCTTCTACTGTATTTCCTAGGGTTTTAACTTATTTTCAGTCCTTTACATTTTTTTGGGGGTTGTTTTTCATGTAGGCAGCAGTCAGCTGAAAGGTAATAGCAACATGAAGTAAATGATGCCTTCACAGGAAACCACTGCTGTGGACTCACTTCCCTGGATAAATACACAATCTAATAGAAAATAAAATATAACCAACTAAAAAATGTTCTACAATTTAATTAATCACAAGGAAGCCTCTTGTTTTTTGTCCTTCATATGTCCTACTTCCTGTTTCATTCCTGACCTCTGGACTTTTATTGTTTCAGGTCAGGAAACAGAAAGTTTCCTGGGAGCCTCAGTGTCCGAATTGTCCTTGAAGCTAACGTTGTGACAACCAGAACAGGATGTGAAGAGGCAGTGATGTCACACGAGGGGCATGAGGTGGTGAAATATGAGCAAGGCCAGTTTTTGATTCACAGGTGTGGCTTCAATTTAAATCCATCATCACCATCAACTGCCGCCTCAAACAGCCGTCTGTCGTCATGGAGGCTCTTCCTGTGGGAACGGCTGGAGAGGCATCACATCCTGTTTGTCAGGCAGGCAGGCAGGTGATGAGCTGATCTTTTCTGTTATGAACAGGCAAATAAAAAAATGTATGCCTTTGAGAACCACAAAGCAACAGAGTGAAGCCATAAGGGAAAGGCTTTTGCAGCCTTTATGTGTCCAGTTTGAAAAGTAACTGTAGCTTAGTCTGCTTGACAAGATCTGAAAACCATCATCGTTTTTTTAGTCTCATATTCTCAGCATGAAACAGACATTTCACAGATCGATCTCCTGTCTCTCCTGCCTCTCCTGTCCAGTGTTGTGGAGTCACTGATGCATCCCAGCATGCATTGGGTGAGACGCGGAAAACAACCAGGAAAGTGTCTTTTAACACATATTCATGTCGACAGACAAGCACTGTCGTCACAGGAAAAATCGTGTTATTCGTTATTTTCCAAACAATGATTCGTAGCAGCCATGTGAATAATGACTTCTGTCTGATAGGAAGAATAGAAAAAAGGATCATGAAACAAAGATATTGGCCCTCATTTATCAATCTTGTGTGAAAACAG
>NW_019525661.1:1639116-1640329 GCF_002814215.2 Seriola lalandi dorsalis | reverse complement strand
CTCTGTCAAAAAAGAGAAAAGTGGACACAGAGTGCAGAGTTTTCCAAGAAAAATGGTCATCGTCCTATTTATTTACGGAAGTGAATGGGAAACCTGTGTGTTTGGTATGTTCACAGCAGGTTTCAGTGCTGAAAGAATACAACCTGCGACGCCACTATGAGACTCTTCATGCCGAAAAATACAAAAACTTGCAAGGACAAAAGAGAATAGAGAAGGTGAATGAATTGTTGGCAGGTCTGAAGAAACAGCAGTCTGTGTTTTCTCGTAGACGAGAAATAAGTGATGCTGCAGTGAAAGCCAGCTACATTATTGCTAATGAAATTGCACTGGCTTCAAAACCATTTAGTGAGGGTGAATTTGTGAAGACATGTATGCTGAAGGCTGCAGAGATTGTGTGCCCTGAAAAGCGTCAGGCTTTTGCAGATATCAGCCTGACAAGAAACACAGTTGCAGACAGGATTTCTGATCTTTCAGAGGATTTGGACAGCCAATTGAAGCGCAAAGTAAAGTCATTTATTGCATTTTCAGTTGCAATTGATGAAAGCACGGACATTACAGATGTTGCACAACTGGCCATATTCATCCGCGGAGTTGATGACACTTTGACCGTCACAGAGGAGTTCGTGGAGTTGGTGCCAATGACGGACACCACAACAGCAGCTGATATTTTCACTGCCCTCGTCGGAGCGCTGGACAGGGTCGGAGTGGACTGGTCCCACGCTGTCAGCCTGGCAACAGATGGTGCACCTTCAATGACTGGGAAAAAAGCAGGTGTTGTCACAAAATTCAGGGAGAAGGTGCTGACTGCAAATGGAGGACTTGATTTTTGGACTTTTCATTGTATTTTGCATCAGGAGGCATTGTGTTGCAAATCATTGAAGATGGATAACGTCATGGAGGTGGTCGTCCGAACCGTGAATTTCATCCGATCCAGAGGCCCGAATCACCGCCAGTTTGACAGCCTTCTCAGAGAGAAAGACCACAACTATGGCCTGCCATACCACACCGAGGTAAGATGGTTAAGCCGAGGTGCTGTGCTGAGGCGCTTCTTTGATTTACGTGAGGAAATCAAACAGTTCATGGAAAAAAAGGGCAAGCCAGTCTTAGAATTTCAGTCCACAGAATGGATGCAGGATCTTGCATTTATGGTGGATGTTACAGAGCATCTGAATAACTTGAATAAAATGCTGCAAGGGCGCACCAAAGTTGTCAC
>NW_019525661.1:1631696-1639096 GCF_002814215.2 Seriola lalandi dorsalis | reverse complement strand
CAGATGCTTTTAATTGTTGTTCCAGTTGTGTCACACCCATCGGAAAAAACAAAAAACAATTACACAATTTTGCCATGAGTTAATTTGCAAACACACATTTCTGCTTGTATTTATTATTATTTCAAATTTTAATGTGCAAAAATTAGATGTCATGTTAGGCTATTTAGCCTCTCATATTGTTTTAATGTACAAAAAAGTGGTATCAGTAAAAAACGTGGGCTTTTTTAAAATTCAAATTTTTTTTATCTTGCTTTATCCGTTTTAAGAATCCGTTTTTGATCTGTTCTAAATATGTGACTGTTTATGCTAATGACAGCTGAGGTTTGTTTAATAATTATTTTCAGACTCAGCCAGATTTGCTCAGATTCAGATTTGCGTACACGAGCTCAGACCTGACGTGAGATCTGATCGTAGCTTCCGCTCACGTCCAAATTGATAAATGCCGAAGCTTGCGTGGAAACGGTCGTACGCACGGTTTTCTGCCGTACGTTCGTTTGATAAATGAGGGCCAATGTCCTTTTCATACCACACTGCGTTTTTGCTTGTCAAAGCCTGGAGCCTACATTGCCCATAATGCAACATGACTGCTAAGAGTTCACTCAGTGATTCGGGCATGTTATGCTAGCAGTGGTTGATGTAGCTCTGAGCAGAGATTAGGAATGATTTCAGAAGGTAATAGTGGACAGATTGAAGTGCGTGACTTGAAATGGAAGCTGCTGACAGTCAATGTTGGATTCTTGCAAGATGAATGTGCTCAGATTAATAGAAGGCGTACATGAAGACCAGAAGCCTGAGTACATTGCTGACTCTGAGCTTGAAGGTACTTTATTTTATAATATCTTTGGGGCACTGTTTGTGTTCACTTCATGAGTGTTAGCCCTGAGGTGCTTTGAGTCATTTCACAGGTGTTTATGTATCAGCATCACAATCGTGCAAAATACAGTCACAAAACTTTACAGGTGTGTAGTTTACATCAAAATGAAGGGGTGGTCCAACCCATGAGTACTGAGTCATAATGTAATAATAATTAATAATTTCTGAATTAGCAAATATTTACATGTTACATTTCAACTCAGTTACCTTATTATATCATCCTATACATGTTATTGTGAACCAGCCACTACAACACACTGAACTGAACTGAGTGTGTGTGTGTGTGTGTGTGTGTGTGTGTGTGTGTGTGTGTGTTTCCGTGTGCTGAAATGTGAGTGCATGTGTAAGATGGGAAATGATGGACTTGAAGAAAAAGAGAGAAATGACATAATAAGACAGAAAAAAAAGGATCTTTTAATCTGTGGAGTGGGCTACTGGGATACCTGACAGGCTGCATGTGCATATGTTTTGTATATGTGTTGTGCATCTGTAAATGTGTGTGTGTGTGTGTGTGTGTGTGTGTGTGCGCGCACGCGCATCTGCTGTGTCTCCCCTCCTTACATTGTTTCTGTCTGGACGAAATCACCCAGAGAAATTCGTCTGACATCGGGCTTTGCCATGCCTAATTTCTGTTAATCCACAGAGACACACACACACACACACACACACACACACACACACACACACACAAACTGTCTTTCTTTCTCTCCTTCACACACACTGACACACGCACACACAAAGAGCACCCAAATGGAGTCATATCAAGGAGCTGCATGCATCGCAAAGAGACAGAGCAGAACAAGTTAATTTGTACAGTGCCAAGAAACACTAATTCCTTGTAGCGTTTGTTAATTCCCATCATGGGAGCAGAAGCAGCTCCTCTGTGAATAACAGCTTGGAGCTGTGACAGGCCGTCAGCTGTGTGTGTGCATGTCCCTGTTTGTATTTGTGTGCTTGGTGCTGCTGCAGTGGGAGTCAGCTCTGGAGTTACAAAGATCATGAATAATGAATAAATACAATGAAAAATACTCAACTATACCAGATGAGTTTAGATGTGTATGCGTGTGTGTGTGATTAATAAGTGTCACATTGCAATTGGTGCTTCTAATTAGACACAACAATGAAGTTGCTGTTGCCAATTTAAAAAAAATGTATTACATTTTTTTTATGTACAAAAAAAAACTGTCAGTGGTGGTCACCAGAGTAATTCTGTAAATTTTCACAGTATAATTTCACTGTAAAAGCTTATTATAAGACATTTAATTGAAATTTTACTCATACGTCTTAAGTGTCTTTTGCATTATTAATGAAAAGTGTTTCACAGTAAAAACATCTAAATACTGCAAGTGCAATTATCTGTTACATGTATTCATTATATTTGACGGCTCTCTCTAATATCAAACTAGAATATAACCTGTAAAACTGTCCCTTTTCTCTACTAAAATACGATATACATTGTCTTACATCCATAAATCGCTACATTTCTTGATTTCGCCTTTCCTATTTTTGTGCTTTTATATGTGTTGTGTCCTTTGGTGCATTATACATGTTTATGAACAATACTGTGATCATTACATCACAGTTAGTTGAAGAAGTATATGATGTAGCAGATGACGTAAAACAGAGAATACAGTATATCTGGATTTTAATTTCTGTTACTTTGTCTGTGCTTGGGACTGCCAACAGGTCGTCTTTGCAGAAGGTTATTATAACCCATAGTTAGGTTTTGTTGCTAGGCAACATCTAGTGGTTGTAGTAATTATGACAGGAGCAAAGGGAAAGGTGTGGTGACTTAGTATAAAGAGGAGGTTGTGGTGGACGGATGAATATGAGACAGGAGAGCGCTGTTCAATTCCCATGTGAAATTAGTTGTTTATATTATAACCATGACAACAAAGATCGCTGTGGAAGTGCACTTAAGTCACCATGTTAAACCTAACCCAGCCATGACCATTATTATAGTAACCATGGCGATGAAGGTAGGTAGTGATTCCAGGTAACACTGCTATGGGTCGTATCAGAGGGTTGATGGTTGCTCAGGTTGGAGGAGTGGTTGTTGTTTGTGCTCATGCGATGTGAGGCAAACTTCCTGTGATATAATTGAAAGCTAATCTGCATTGGATGATGGCACTGAGGGTTCAGCGGGTCATGGATAGTGATCCTCTGCACTTTGCATCTCATGACTAGACAGAACTGTGCTGATGATGTGTGACGTGCGCCGTCTGTATTAGATGTGTTATTACTTTCCTGTGCTTCTCTGCTCTAATCATCTCTCACTGCTTTGTCACGTCTACCTGTTCTTCCTGTGCCCTTTCCTGACTCACTGTGGCTTTGATCTCTCTGGTTTCCTGCTTGTGTGTCTTGTTCTGTGTTGTCTGCTGTATTGGCTGGATTTTTACTTCAAGCTGCCAGAAATATTTTTATTTCTGTCCAAGGGCATAAAATGACACACTGTGTTATAGGCCTCTTATACACAGCTGTTCACTGATTCTACACTGAAAAGTCACATGCAAAGAAAACCGTTATAAAACCAATGCATATTGTAATTCATGAACTTCAAATCAGCATCTTGTTAACTTGCATTTTGCTTCAACTTTTGAACAAAGAACGTGAAGAAATCATTGGTCACTAGCATTGATATAAAACTGTAAATTGCTTGATACATTCTTCCAAAAAATATACAGTATATCTTTGAGAAATTACAACTTAAATCTCTTTAATTTTATGTGTTGTTTTCATTTTGAGGGTGAGGGTTAGGGTGTTATTATTTAATGAAGTGTTCTGAGATTTCTGGGTTTCAAAATAAGACTGAAATATCCTACTTGTTAGAAATTATATACAAATCTGATCTAAGAAGGAGAGGATGTCTAGAAACTTGAGACAGAGCTGAACATATGTTCAATCTTAATGCCCTTATACCTTTGACCTGTCACCTGGCTTTCACTCGTACGAGAGGGGTATCATTAAAGGGAAATTCACTTTCATCAACCTGGGTCTTGCTTTTGTAGTTTTGGCATCAGTAAATGGTATAATATGTAACATTTCCACATTAAAATGTCTAAAAATGACAACACCACTTATTCATGCTTCACGGACATTTTCATCAGGATGGGGACTAATTATTTCATCTACATGGACGCCATGAACAAAGCATTTTACATTGTTGGGTACCTTACCAATTGAGGAGTAAGCCTGGAGCTCTTTATAACAGACTGACTGCCAGTCTGACATGGGAACTCATTTTGAGCATCCTGATAGGTCAGACAGAGAAAGAGCTACAAGCATCATAGCCTATAATGCTTGCCTATGACTCACAGACTAGTAACAGCCTAGACAATGACACATTGATAGACACATGCTGCAGTGTTTATGTTTTATACTGGATTTAGTATTAATGAGCAGACAGACCATGATAAACATCTCTGTATACTATAAGTGTACTTATAATTATTATTTTCATTGTGGTGACATTTTAGTGTTTTATGTTTGCTGGGACTCGGGACACCCAGCTTGAAACCAAGTCACCTGCCAAGGGTCTTATATTATTTTTGCACATGCATCAGGTTTGTGTTTGGCTGAAACAGTCAAAATTTACTTATTATTCAGTTTTAAGCCACATTTAATGTGGTTGGTTGTTTTTAACTATATATTTTAACGGGATGAAGGATTTCAGATGTTTGGACTTTAAATTATCAAAGAAACAAGCTGCGCATACTTTACCAGCTGCTCTGAAACTGCCTGTGTCCACCTATCAGTGCGAGAGAAACACTGATTTTTTTTTATGTGAAATTGAATTGTTCGATGTTCCTCCTGGTTTTAAAACCCTGCAGTGGAGTGCACCAGCTGGACATACTGTACACCTGGCTGTAATGCTACGTCTAACTTTGAACTGAAAGTTATGACCAACTAAGCCCCTATGTGTTGGGCCTGTGTGTAAATACTACATCTAGTATGGAGCAGCTATAAGTTGGAAAGTTATATGGATATTATATATTATAATATTGATCACACAACCAAGAAGAAAAACAACGATAGCAGCCTGTCTTGTTCACAAAATAAATAATTAAAGGGCGGTAAGTCTGTGATTGGACAAACCCACTAGACGTCTGTTCTATCAGCTGATAGAGAGGTTTCACTGTGGCAGACGTCATGTTTGAGATTAAACCGAACAGCATGGGACGGAAACGCAGCTCTCTCCCCCGTCCTGCAGCTGCTGATTGTTCTCTGATTTTATGCAAACAGAGCCTTTTAAACTACTGTGGGTGATATGGTCGATGTACATCAGTAAAATTAATTGTCTATCTTTTGGTTTTCCATCTATCTACAATCTCTTCCAGCTTGTTTAAAGGAGCTTGTTTGAAGGTAGATGTTAGACTGAACCGAGTTGCCTAGCAACAATCACCATTTCACGTGTATTCACGTGAATGTGCATCGTAAGACCAGGCACAGCTACGTCTGTGGTGAATCAGGTTTGGTGCATTCAGTGTAAATTCAAATCACAAAGTCAGGTGTAAGATGGCCGTAAAAATTAAGACCTACTTTTTTACGCCCAGCTGGTGCATTCTGCTCCTCGTCTGTTTGTTTTAAATTATAATTTGGCTGCCAGTAAAAATCTTTTATAACATCTGGATCATAAATTATCAGAAAAACAAGCTGAACAAATGTTAGCTGCAGTGTTTTTTTTCTGACATTCATACTATCCTTTTGTTTCTTTTGTCAACGTAATCGATCACGCAACTACGTCGATTTACGTACCGTGCGTCAACGCGTTGCAAGGAGGAAGTAAGACAGCTGTGCCCAGTCAGAGCATGGACTCTACCAAAGAGCAAGCAGTAGAAAAAACTTCACTCCTGATCAGCTAAAGTGCGGGAGTATTTTAAGCAGGGACCGAAGAACATGGTGCTCTGCAAGCTCTGCAAGTTAGAAATGGCTTATCACAGCAGTACTACTGCCGTGCTCAAGCACTTGGAGCGGAGCTTTATTTTGGAGAGAATATATATCGGACTGTAAAACACAGAATACCAGAGACTGGGTTACTTTTTGTTGGGGAATAATGCCCTGCAGTGCATACTTTGTTTGTTTTAACCCTCTTAAGCCTCTGGGAGCATATACGCTTCCAAATTTCACATTCTCTGTCTGAGTGTATTCATTCCAATTGGCGAAGTGAACGAGATCACAGAGTATAACAGATTCTTTCGCTCCATAGTCACCGAAATAAATATTGGACCCAGTTCTCACAAGCCCCACGTCTTCAGGGCATTCTGACATCAAAATGACATTTTTCAGATCAGCAGATCAGGAGAAAATTAACTTTAGTGGAGACCTGCCTCTGTCTCAGTAACATACTCTCGTAACATCTATCAACTTCCAACATCGTTTGCCAAACAATAACCAGATAACCAGTTACTTTTGGATTGACTTACTTATACAAAAAACCGTGGATTAAACTTTATAACTTAAATTAAACGTGTTTCATTGCTTAACAATTGCTAAAACAGATTTATTAGCCTATTAAACTGACATGACTCTGTACTGGGCTGATCGGATGTTGTTAGTAGATAAAAAAAAAAAACAGGGACAAAAAGGTGCAAATTTGTACTGTGTCAGTGTTGTGTCGACGATTGTTGTATTCCTTTGGCAGGCCCAAGCTTTGTGCAGCAACAGGCTGTATAACAAGAAAAACATATATGGATTGATTTTAATATAAGCTATTGTTACATTTCATGCCAGTCGCCTTGGTTTGAGGGGAGGGTTAGAAAACAATGTCCACTTAGGAGAACATTTCATGCCATTGGCGCAGCCTGTAATGTGGTATCTTCTGTATAGAGGATTTTTGTTTATAACGAGACTGGATGGGAACAGTGCTGTTTTACTCTGATATCAAAGTGAGGAGAAGTTGTTTAGAGTTTATTAAAGTGAGAGAATAAAGACAGAAGGATGTGACAGTCACATATTTAGTGCAGCGGAGGATTTGGAGCTCATTTTTCAAGGACCAGACAAAAAGCACCCATAAATACTGCTCCAGAGAAAGAGCATCTCATGAACAGATAAAGATAGAAACTTCAAATCACCTCTACATCAAACAAATAATTACAATTCAAGGTTCTTTTTTTTTTGTTTTATGGGATATTAACCTCTATTATACTGTACTGAAGTCTTTATTGAGTGACATTTATTATTAGCTGAGGTTATGCTGATGCTGAACATGTGTAGCACTTGGTTAAACTGTTAAAAATGACAAATTCAGTAGGAAAAACACAAAGGTGAACGAAGATATTGAAATATTGAAATATAAGTGACAAGTTTTTACAGTTTTTCTCAGTCACTTTGGTACATTTCTCAGATCAGAATTGAAATTCTCAAAACTACTTCATTGTGTCACTTGTACACATCAAGAAAGCAGTTTTTCATTTCTTTGAACAAGTTGCAAATGCTTTGGTTCATCATGCAAATGATTATGTACAATTCTCTGCTGTTTCCTACATTATCAGTTGCTTATGTCATGTTGATCAAAATGTATTATAATG
>NW_019525661.1:1630238-1631646 GCF_002814215.2 Seriola lalandi dorsalis | reverse complement strand
AGGGGTCCAAGCAGAGAATGCTGCTGGGAACCCTATTGCTTTTGTTCTCTTTATTAGGGTTCCAAGCAGCGAATGCTGCTGAATCCCTATTGTTTTTGTTCTCATTAGGTGTCCTAGCAGTATTTACTGCTGGGAACCCTACTGTTTTTGTTTTCATTATCATTATTATTGTTATTATTATTTTTCTCCGTTAAAATTGTTTGTGCAGCAAAACTGCTGGAGAAGAACTTCCTCCCACTACTTAGGCACAAAAATGGAACTAGGTGGTGCTATAATAATGAAGTATACATTTGTGTAGTTTCTCGAAAACAGCTTGGGCTACAGTCAAAATTCTTTTGCCATTTTGATCTCTGAAATCTTCTGCATCTTTGCTCTTATGGTCTTCTGTTATAAAAATGCTTAATTTTTCAGCCATTTTCAAATAATCGAACATAAACCCAAAATGAACTAGTCAAAACGTTTAAAAAATCACAAGGAATCACTAGGAAATTCTACAGCGCTGGGGTTTATTTTTAGCACATCCACTGAATGATGATTAAAGTTTGCGTCACTGTAACATATGGTCAATTCAGAAGTCAAAAAAATCAATTAACATCTATATCTTCACAAGTCTTAATTCAAATGTCACCACAATTGACACAGACATTCTGTAGATCAGGGGTGTCAAACTTAGGCCCACGAACGGGTTTAGTCCGGCCCGCGAGATGATTTCCAAAATATAAAAACAGTTGCAATTTTTCAATGAAAGAAACTGCTGTTCTAAATGTGTCCACTGGATGTCGCAATAGCAATTCTGTTACGCAAGCAAACTGTTTATACCGGGCCGAGCAAGTAGGCTTATACTTAACAGCTAGCCCGGAGCTGCCTTGTCGTTCTGCTTATTACGTCTTCGCTTTCAGTGGCCCAAAATGTCTCTGTCAAAAAAGAGAAAAGTGGACACAGAGTGCAGAGTTTTCCAAGAAAAATGGTCATCGTCCTATTTATTTACGGAAGTGAATGGGAAACCTGTGTGTTTGGTATGTTCACAGCAGGTTTCAGTGCTGAAAGAATACAACCTGCGACGCCACTATGAGACTCTTCATGCCGAAAAATACAAAAACTTGCAAGGACAAAAGAGAATAGAGAAGGTGAATGAATTGTTGGCAGGTCTGAAGAAACAGCAGTCTGTGTTTTCTCGTAGACGAGAAATAAGTGATGCTGCAGTGAAAGCCAGCTACATTATTGCTAATGAAATTGCACTGGCTTCAAAACCATTTAGTGAGGGTGAATTTGTGAAGACATGTATGCTGAAGGCTGCAGAGATTGTGTGCCCTGAAAAGCGTCAGGCTTTTGCAGATATCAGCCTGACAAGAAACACAGTTGCAGACAGGATTTCTGATCTTTCAGAGGATTTGGACAGCCAATTGAA
>NW_019525661.1:1621511-1630188 GCF_002814215.2 Seriola lalandi dorsalis | reverse complement strand
AATTCACTTACTGTTTTGCAAATTTCGAGGATGATTCGAGAAATGTACCAAAGCGATTGAGAAAAACTGTAAAATTTATTTTGGGTAAATTCGGTGTTATAATAGTTAGATCAATCGAAAAAATAATCAATAGATTAATCGAAAAAACTGATAATCGTTAGGTGCAGCCCTACTTTTGTACCTCCAGAATACTATTAGTTCCACTTACTGCAGCCTGGAGGAGAATGGTGTCTCCTGAGCTTCAGGTGTGGATCAAAGCACATTATCCAGAGACAGCAGCTGTGGCGGCCATGTTTGTTATTCAATTCTTTACGTCTTTTCTCATGTGCAGCACTGAAAAACACCAGCACCATCAGAGGCCACAGGGGTCAGGCACCAGTGTCTGTGTGGACAAGAGCACCACACTACATCCATACGTCCAAAGAACTCTGCTAAGCTGACTCAAATGTGCTTTTTGTCCCGCCATACTGTTGAAGCTGAAATTGACTATGGTCAAAAAATGAAAATGTGTTGAAGTAAATGGACAGGCCCTCCAGACTAACTGATAATGGCAGTGATCGAACTCTGTTAGACAGGCAATTTTTACCATCTAACATTTGTTCTGATAGTTCCTATTTGCTATATGCATGGGGATGAGAAACCTCAACTCACCCAGGAAGTCTCAGAAGTCACATTGACAGAGGAGGCAGAAAAAAGTCAAATGTACAGTTAAAGCAGCAGTTAAATTGTGTCTGATCCACAGATGGGTTTTAAGATCCCCAACAAACACTGTAGACTTGCAAAAATATCATTGATTATGATTCAAGTATGATCCCTTTATTACAGAGAGCATAGGGGAGCCGGCAAGGAAATGAGCCTGACATCATCACAAAGAGCTTTTTCTGCAGAATGGTGTCCTCCATCTTGGCTAAGAGCAGCCAAGCGGTCAGTGGTGCTCCAAGCCTGTTGGAGGCTTTACTTACCTTGGGTCTAATCTATCCCTTGTGACAGCCATCTTGGAAAGCACAAAATCATAGCTCACATTAGACACCACTTTCATTGGCCTGGCCTGCGTGCCATTGCTAAATTCTGCAGGAGTGGCCCTCATTGCCAGATGACTGTGAGGGGATTTTCTCTCGTCCACCTGACGAGTTGCTGACTCAGGTGAGAGGTCAGTATGAGGCCTTAGGTCACTGTGACCCAGCTACTGCTCCTCCAGACGCAGCTGTGCTCTCTGCTGATACTGCTGGTGCCAGAGAACCAAGCTGACATGCTGGACATGCTCCTCCATGTTGCGAGAGAAAATCAGGATGTCATCCAGGTAAACAAAAATGAAGCGATTCAGCATGTCACGTAGGACATCGTTAACAAGGGCCTGGAAAACTGCTGGAGTGTTGGTGAGACCGGAGGGCATGACCAAGTATTCAAAATGTCCAGAGATCTTTCAGTTTAATGCAGTCCCATAGCAGATGGAGCAGAATTCCTTCAGCAGCTAAACGACTAATGCTTTTACTATCATTCACTTTGTACAGCTGTGATGGAGTGTAATATAGTCTGTACAGTGTTTTAAAATGCCTTTATTTGTTGTACGATGGAAGGGCAGTCTTGAATTGTTCCTTGTGTCATTCCAGAAAATATGCTCAATTTTATGGAGGTTTCTTGATGCATTTCATAGGATTAAAACCCAAGATAAACTATATCAGTTCATACATGGTATTTTTTTTTGTCCTAGCCTAAAAAATAAATCATATTGATAACAATAACCAGGAGAGTATGAAAATCATCATATCCCTTCTAAATCTTGTCAAAACACCTCACCTTACGGGAGCTTTGGACTTTTTAGTTTTTTCACTGGCATGTTCTTGAACCTCTCTAAAAGGTTACCAAGTGGAAAACTGTGAATACGGGCGAGCGCACCCACTCCAAACAACCAGTGATGACAGTCTGCCAGTCATTGAGTGTGCTGTCATTGGCTAGTGTTGCCTTGTCAATCATTCTGGCTTGAGAACAGGCATTTACCCTGTTCAATGATACCAAGCAAGGGGGGGTTGAGCATTGTTTTAGCCAGATCGGCCTGCGTAATGGCGTAAATGTCACTGTTTTACACACAGGACGAGCGGATGGACACAGGGAGAGGAGAAGTTAGCAGAGAGGAGACAAGCAACAGAGAAGATAGCAGATACAGTGGCAGAAGTTTGTTGGTTTTGCAGTATTTTAGTAGTACAGGTTTTGCAATGCCTAAGGCTCAGGGCAAGACAAAGTTCACCACGGGTGATCGTGAGGACTCGGAGAGAGAGGAGATGTGTGCTTAAGGCCTTGATGCCGTTTTAGATCGGTGAGTAGAAGGATGATGTCTTTATTCTTGTCTAGATTTTATGTTTCATTGAGTTATGTGGTCTCCATATTTACCCTGACTTCAAATTTAGTTTAAACAAATGGATAGGGATTTGTTTACAGTATCGAAACAACATCACACTTTAGAGATAATGAACTGTGAATGACTGGATATTGGGGATATTTTTACACCACAACCCCTGTATATGTTGTTTGTATGTTGTTTGTATTTCACACTTGCTTTGGCAAGTGTACCTGTGATGTGGCACAAAGGGACAGCTACATAATATATTTTTTGGATATATATACAGTATATATATCTATATATATATAGATTTATATACGTGTGTGTGTGTATATATACACACATATGTACATACACATATACACACACACACACACACACACACACACACACACAGTGAGCTATATTGAGTAATAATCTGATTCATGTGATAAAGGTGTTATGATCCAATTGCAAACTAGGATATGATGTAATTGAATGCACAGCTGTGTACAGTGTTGATTGAAAAGAAAATCGAGCTACAGTTTGACCAATTTTGAAAAGAAAGATGTTGAGACGTCAGAACATCAACGTTGATTCAATTTTCAAAATGGAAAACATTATTCAACATTGATTCAACCTTGATCCGTGCTTTTTTATTATCTATTTCTCTGCCTTTGTGATGGCTTTAGATTTAGTAATGGAAATCCTTTTATGGATCAGGGCTCTTACCTGGATTCACCTCTAATTGTACTCCATGAAAAGAGTATTACTATTATCACTAGTATAATTGTAATTATTATTATGACAAGGATTCCTGAAACATGGTGTCTCAGAGCATGATGCATGGTCAACAGGGACGCCTGTTTGTGTCATGAGAACTTGTCTTTCATCTGTCACATAAATGGCGGGATGTTGATTCCATCATAACTGAAATATATTGATGTACAGACAAATGTATCTCCTTTTTACATCACTCACTGACTTGATCCCGCTTGTCTGGATCAGAGAACACCTTTTTAATTTATCACACCAGTGTGAGCTCAAAACTGCCAGACAGTCAGACAAATTTGACTTATCCCCACATCAATTCAAAGATCCTAGTGACTCCCCGGCTGATTGAGGTTGAGGCTGTTCGACACTACAGGAGAGGAGTTAAGGGACAACACCTCTGTGTTTTCAGGTCACATTTTGTCCAGTGGTAAATTTTGACAGACGCATTGGGGCTGTTGTTGCAGCTTTAACTGAACATGAATTTAAGTGTTTAACATGCAGGATTGATTAGGAATTGAACATGCAGTTACTCACTGTTTTTTTTAGTGTGAGTCATACAACTTCCTTAAGCTTGTTAAGCTACTGTTGAACACTACTAACATAGTCCGTCTGTCAGAGACATGTATGCAACCCATTATAGACTCATTCAGAATCACCTCCTCATGGTTGTCTGCCTCCTCCACTCAGAGTAGTTTCAGGTGACATCCTGTTTATCCAGAGTCATAGAAAATATGATATATAATATAAAACCATTTGTGTGACATTTTGTCATAATTGCTGCGTGAAGTCTTGAGTAATGGCTAAAAAGTGTTTTGTGGGGTCACACTAACCTTGACTTTTGACCTTTGACCATCAAAATCGAATCTGTTCATATTAAGTCCCAGTGGGGATTTGTGCCAGATGCGATTCCTTTGAGGAGTTCTTGAGATTTTGCATTCACAAGGCCAACATCATGTTTTGTGAGGTCACCATGACCTTGATCTTTGACATTTAGCCACTAAAATCTAATCAGTTTGTCCTTGAGTCCTAGTGAACGTTTGTACCAAATTTAAAGAAATTTCCTCAAGGCATTACGGAGATATCCTGTTCACAAGGACAAAAAATGTGTTTTGTGAGGTCACAGTGACCTTGACCTTTGACCTTTGACCACCAAACAGTTCATCGTTCAGTCCAAGTGAATGTTTGTGCCAAATTTGAAGAAAGTCCCTCAAGGCATTACTGAGATATGGTGTCCACGAGAATGGGACGGATGTACTGGTTGATGGACAACCTGAGAATAATATGCCTCCGGCTCTAATGTCGTTGGCGCAGAGACATAAAAATGAATGACATGATCTCCATGAAGATGTATGTTTGTATGTATGTGTGTAAGGATAGTGTGACTCATGCACATTCAGATCATCATGGATGTGTGTGTTTATCTGAATTCATTAAGTTGACTCAAATTACCTTTAAACAGGAGTGAACTGCAAGACAAATGGTGCAAGATTCCAATTCATCGAATCTCACTGTATGAGGCACACAAACATTCAGATAACACTTTTATTGTCTCGCATTACATTTGACTGTTTAACATAATACATACAAACTACTACATACAAACTTACATTAAAAGATCATCATCGGAAGCTGTTATATCATAGTTGTCTGTTTACAAGGACCGCCGCAGAATTATTTTCCAGATCAGTACACACTTGAAATTTTAATCATTGTGTCACAGTTCTGTATCCGCTCAGTAAGTGACTGCACACCACAGGCCAGACAGTCCAAGCATTTACATCAGTTTACATCAGATTAGGTCTGTTCCTCATCCCTTCTGTCCTCTCCGTCGATGAAGAACACACAGTACCCGTCCACACATTGTGGGACAATCCACAAATTTGCAGTTATTATATTTCTACATCCCCTCAGTCAATTCACCACACAGCTTTGGCCACAGCTGAGGTGATATTTTTAAACCGTCACAAAGTGTGCTAATAAGAATCTGATTTATCTTAAATTTGAGAGAATTAATAATTCTAATCCAACTACTGTACAACTTCAGAAAGTCAAGGACATTCAAATGAAGCTTTTTCCTTTTTTTCAAAATTCTTGTAAATGTGTGAGAAAGAATGACCAACACAGATACATGGTAAGATTACAATCACATGAGCAACGATAGCAGAGTCACTGAAAGAACAAGCAGCCATACTGATGCAGGGCACCAATGACCATTTGAAAGAAAGACAACTCCAAATGGAGAGACAGCAGATGCGAGAGAACCAGGAGAGAAAACCTGGAAGATCTCAAGGCCTTGGAGAAGAGGAGAAAAGATCGGCAGCGTTTACAGATGGAGGTCATGTAAATCAATCCTGAGACAGTGCGAGCCCAGGAGCAGAGGAGAGAGACAAATATGGAATACATCCATGAAACCCTGGAGTAGGAGGCTGAATATGAAGCAGACAAATCAAGAGGCAGAAAAAGTTGGTGTGAGCCAGACTAAGCTTCATGCTCGCACGATCCAAGAAACTACAAACAGAGACTGGAGGAGAAAACAGAAAGAGCTGTCTAAAGAAATTTACAGCACGCTGCATAACGTCTCCATAGACATGGCCCAGCTTGGCTGGTGCTCGCAGTACAGGCGGTACAGACGCATCCACTTCTGCTGAAGCCAGTTTGTTTGAGCATTTGAAGCAGTTTTATGAACAAACAAGTGAAGACTCAGACAGATGATATTTATATACAGATTTTAAATGAAACACGTCTGTGATTCTTCAGTGGTATACAATAATTAATTTAGTTTTAGTTTAATTTAGACTGATTTCGTTTTTTAGTTGTGTAAAATAAACTTATTTTAGTTATAACTCATGTGTGATCTTCCCTCCTTTGTCCAGCCTTGAGACAAAATTGGAGGCTCGACTGGGATAAAGTAGTTTGGTAAGATGAAGCTTAGTCTTTGTTTGGTTTGTATTGTGCTACCCCCCTGTGGCAATGGGGGTTTACCAGTTAGTATGTAGGCATTTGGTGCTTTGGTATGGTTTTATCTGCCTCCTTGTTAAAATAAATCTGGGAAGTAGTGTTTTTTTTTTCTTTTTTTTTCGTTTGTTTTTTTTGGGGGGGGGGCATTATTCTAGTCGTTTTTATCTCTGTTTTGGTTGAAATTTGGTATGTGTTACTTCATTGTGCATTTTGGTTTAAGGTGTCTGTTTGGTTACTGGAGTTTTTACCCATTAAGTTTTAGGAGCAGTCTAATCTACTGAAGCAGCAGTGAAAGAGAGTTATATGCTTGGGATCACATCTGTGGCTTTCTGGGGACTTTCTTGACCCCCCCCCCCATCAGTAGCTGCCTGACGACAAGGGTTGAGCTTACATGGTTAGATGTACATTAATTAGCTTAAGTTTGGGTAAAAACTCCAGTTTGTTTGTGTGGGCTACTGTTTGGTTTTGTTGGTGCACATTGGGATTCAGTTCTTTCTGCTTGCGAACACATCAGGGGCCTCTGGGGGGTCGCTGGTCTAACCGGTTGCTTTTCCACCCCACTAATTTAGAGTGTGGTGGGTCAAAGCTTGAATTGCCTTGGATTACTCATGTATGTTTAATTGAAGAGGGAAAAACTTCCACAGGACTCCGATGTTAAAAAGATAAACAAAGTTCTTTAATCCAAAGTTTGTTAAATCTTCTTACAGGATGGTTCAAAGTCAAGTTCTCCTAATCAATAAACTATACTACGGTAAGAAAACCATGTGGCTCGGTCCTTGATTTAGCCTCATATGCCTGAATTCACTTCTAAGACCTCTCAGAGCACAAAGAGCTCTTTCTCTTAAAGTGGCAGTAACCTGTTTCACTGCTCTAATAGAAAGCTACCAAAATGCTACCTTCTTGCAGAATATCTTTCTTACATCAACATGAATTAGATCAATGAATTTTAGCTGACTTTTCACAAATTTTTATGACTACACTTATTCAATGAAATTACTTTACTTTACTTTACTTTATTTTAATAAACATTTTCTTTCAAACAAAAATATAGACTGTGCTTATTTATTGACTTAGACTTATATAAACTTAACTTGGCTCCTACATAGAGTGTATATGTCATAGTTTGCCATGGCGGACATTTTATGACTCCCAAGTCTCCAGCTTCCAGTCCAAGCCACAGTCCCAGGTCTCCAGCTTCCAGCCCAAGCCACAGTCCCAGGTCTCCAGCTTCCAGTCCAAGCCACAGTCCCAGGTCTCATGCTTCCAGCCCAAGCCACAGTCCCAGGTCTCCAGCTTCCAGTCCAAGCCAAGCTTCCAGGTCTCCTGCTTCCAGCCCAAGTCACAGCCCCAGCCTCCCAGCTATCCAGAGCCTTTGCTGTCCTGTCCTGAGACGATCATACTAGCTGACGCATCAGCTGTTTCAGGGTCAGGGGTCCTGGTCAACTCCTCCCTTGTTCCCGAGTTGGTGGTTCTGGACAACATCTCACCTGCTCCTTGTGTCGTGTCGGTGGTCCAGCTTAATCTGATTCTGGTTCCTGGTTTGTGGTCCGGCCGACTCCTCTTCCTGATTCCCTGGCGGCGGTCTGGCTGACCCCTGCTCCTCCTTTCCAGTCGGCGGTCCGGCCTGTTCCTGTGCCCCAGTGGGTGGTTCGGCCACCTCCTGCTCCTGTTCCCCAGTCACCAACCCAGTCAATTCCTGTTTACCCTCTAGAGGGGCTCCGCCTGCGATGCCGGCCTCCTGCTCGCCCTCCAGAGGGGCTTCGCCCGTGACGCTGGCCTCCTGCTCGCCCTCCTGCTCAACCTCCTGCTCGTCCTCTTGCTTGCCCTCTAGAGGGGCTCCGCCTCCAGCTCCTTTCCTTGCCTGTTTACTTTCGTTCCTGTTCCACTGGCCCTGGATTTGATGTTGGAACTAACTTGAAATTGCTTCCCAAGTTTACAGAAAAAGATCCAAACCTGTTTTTTCCTTTGTTTGAGCAGCTGGCAGAGGCCCGGGACTGATCAGACAAGGAGTGCACATTGTCATTACATTGTGTTCTTACAGGTAAAGCACAGGAGGCCATTGCTTCTTTAACTGTGCCGCAGAGCAAAAAGTATGATGTTGTGAAGTCAATGGTGTTGCAGGCTTGTGATCTTGTTCCAGAAGCCCATCTGCAACGTTTCAGGAAATTAAGAAGGAAAGAACATCAGACTCATGTTGAATTTGTGCGTGAGTTTAATCACTGATGTTCTGCATCAGAGTTGCACTTGAGCAATTTAAAAACTGTGTGCCAGACAATATTGCTACGGAGATAAATGAACGAAAAGTGAAAACGCCCCAAGAAACAGTTTTGGCCGATGAGTATATTTAGACTCATGAAAATACATTTGGTGATGCCAGTGTTAATGTGAATCAAAGTAGTTGCTCAGCGCACCTTGGTAAATCTTTTCTCTCGCATGGGAAGTCTGGTTCTGGCAGGTCTGAACGTACAACTTGGAAGAAAAACAATTCTGGTTGTGCTTGTAGTTATTGGCAATGAAAAGGACATTGGAAAAATGAATGTCCTTCACTGAAAGGCGAAGCAAAGTTTGCAGGTAATGCGCAAGTAAAGCCTGCTGCTTTGGCTGCCCCTGTTTTTTCACCCCTGCTGA
>NW_019525661.1:1602499-1621491 GCF_002814215.2 Seriola lalandi dorsalis | reverse complement strand
TGGTAAATCTTTTCTCTCGCATGGGAAGTCTGGTTCTGGCAGGTCTGAACGTACAACTTGGAAGAAAAACAATTCTGGTTGTACTTGTAGTTATTGGCAATGAAAAGGACATTGGAAAAATGAATGTCCTTCACTGAAAGGAGAAGCAAAGTTTGCAGGTAATGCGCAAGTAAAGCCTGCTGCTTTGGCTGCCCCTGTTTTTTCACCCCTGCTGATGCTCCACACAGAGGGTCATTCTAAGCTGGCAACTAAAATCTTGAGACAGTCGTGCACTACATACCTTTGTCTCAAAATCACTTCTTCCTTTCTCTTCAGATACAAACATTTGTGGCTTTATTTTGATGATGGGCACGGGTATGACTGCTATTCCAGTAACAGTACATAAAATGGAGTTGGTCTGTGGTTTGGTCACCGGAAAGGTTGAGGTTGGAGTGCATACAGCCTTGCCTGTGGACGAGGTTGATATGATTCTTGTGAACGACCTGGCAGGATGTAGAGTTCGCTGATGATTTACCACCTAACGTAGTCACTCAGGTTCCTGTCCTGTTGCCTTCAAAGGCAGATGTGTGTGAAGTTGTTGGGTCTACACCTGAGACAGAGTTATACTCAGATTGCGCAGTAACTTGTGCTACGGTTCGCAGAAATGATGAAGAAGCGCAGTAGGCCAAAGCCGTGAAAAAAAGTGGTAATCATACCTGTGTTTCTTAGTTCTATTTCTCGGAGTGAGTTGGTTCAGGAACAGAAATCTGTTCTGCTTGAGGACTAACATGTTGTCCATCGGGAGTTCACTGTGGACTGGCATGATACTCCCTGCAGCCAGAAACAGAAACAAAGGAAAAGTTAGATTGATGCACTGCTTGAGCATGATGGCTACACAGAGATAAATTCAGCCTTTTGTTGTTAAAGTGAGCTCCAATGAGCTATACATAGAAGAAACCAGTACTCTGGAATATAGTTTTGCAGGTCGTCAGGAGCATGCACCTGACGAAGGTCGACTGAGTAAAGTTTGAGTTGTGCTTGCATCTACCTTTCATTTGCTACACTGACATAAACCACTGCTTACCTCTAATTAGCTTTGACGGGACTGGTGTCTGATTCATTGGGTCCAGACTTGAAGACAGATGGGACGGAGTCTCATACAGACAGTATGATGTTCAGGAAACTGGAACTTTGAGCAGGTGTTGTCATCATTTCTCTTTGAAGACTCACAAGCTGTCCATCACATGTTCACTGTGGCCAGGCAAGATCCTCTTTGCAGCCAGAAAAAAAAGACAAAATTAAGAAGAAGAAGAAGAAGAAGAAGAAGAAGAAGAAGAAGAAGAAGAAGAAGAACTTGTTTTTGGCATGTAAATGGATTAGACACTAACCGTTTTCCTGGGTGTCACAAACACCAGCAAGTTGTTTCCTCTAAGTCCACAACCACTCATAGGAGTTTGAATGCAATGCCTGAAAGGTGGCAGGAGCAAAGGACTTGGGTATTGACACTTGTTATGAAGAGAAGCTCATTCATACAAGAGCAGTGTGTACAGATGACAATTTACCCTTATCTTGTTAAAAGATTTATTAGATGTGTTCAGTTTACTTACCTTAAAGGAGAATCTTATCAATACCACCAGCCTTCAACCTACTCTGAAATGTCACAAAAGCACAGAAACAAAACCTCAAATTTTCTTCACAGTTATATTAACTCAAATGCATGGATAAATAATAAGTTCAGCACACTCCCTGTTAGTAAATTAGATTTTAATTAGATTTTTTCAAATGAATGTGTGACCAAATTCTCTAAAAAGCTGCTTCTGGCAAAAAACATAAAGCCAAAACTCTGCATGTAATGTAAAATCCTAAAGTAAATCACTGTTTGCCATTTTCAGAATTATATGATCAGTCAGTTTTCCCTTCAAATTGTTGGACCTAACTGAAAGAACAGCCTTTAATAAAAAGTGACCAAGAAAAAAGCTGTTGACATGGCCTTCTTGCTCAAGTAATCATTGGCCATTTGTAATTCCACCAAAACGTATAAGAAGCCAGTTCACATTAATTTAACGGTAACCCGAAAGAGAAATGCTTTCAAAAACATTAAAGCTAAGTGAAAATATCACAGAATACTGTTCTGAATGTCAATGGTTAACAGTTAAGGTACAGTAACTGTTTCATACAGCAAGTGCTATGTAAGAGTTCACTCTTAAAAGCTCAGCTGGATAAGTCCACCTTTAACATGTCTCTCCACTCATGCTTTAACATAACCCATAAAACTGCTTATTAAAACACTAAACCTAAATAAAAACATCAAATAATACTGTTTTGAATTTCAATGGTTAACAGTTTAACTACAGTAAAGTGTGTACTGTTCCATGTAAACGACAATGTTAGACAACAGTCAACTCTCTCAACTCCCAAAATAAAGATAGCGAAGTTAACTTACCCCTAAATAACTAGGTTAGATAATGTTGGCTAATGTTAGTTTTTACAAAGCAAAACAAAACATTAGCTGCCTTCTGACCTAGCAAACATAAAGTAACATTGACGTAACGTTACAAACCCAAATAAAACCTTCAAGAAAGCCTTTACTCTCAGACTGGAACAAATTCTGTAAAAATGCTTACCTGAAGAAGAAATGTTATGTCCCCAGGAGTCAGGGTTAGGTTGGGGTTAAAACGTAACACTCTGAAGAGTGTTATGAGGGGCTCTGGCACAAGGTTATCATAGATGTTAAAAAACACTTTGGGATTTTCTTTATTAAAACCATTTATGAATGGTTAAAAGATATATCCCTAAATAAATAAAAACCAAAAATGTATAAAAAAATCAAAGATTAATAAAAGAATAAAAAGAATTTAAAATAGATAAATAAATAAATAAATAAAAATACAGGGAAAAGGAATAATAGCACAGGGGGGCAGCAGGAGTTTCAGTTATTATAAAATACTCCTGACTTTCATTAACTCTCCCAACTGTTGGATAAAGAGGGATAAAAATATGTTAAAATGACAATTTCTCCAATAAGAACAAATTTAATAGAATATGTGAAAGAAATCAATTAAGAAAATAGAATTATAAATAGAAAAAATAAGATAAATAAATATGAAACATAGAGATACCGCTATTAAAACATATAAGCACTAAAACAAGACAAGGTTAGTAATGATTAAAATATATAAAGGATAAAACATGCAATCTATGTAATATATATGGAAAAAAAATTATTTAAAAATTCACACTACAATAAGTAATATAAGTGCTTTAAAAAGAGTTTAAAAGTTCAGAAATATAGTTAGTAAAATAAGTTATCATGTTCATGGTATCTGTATGTAATAAATAAATAAGATTTAATATTTAACAGAAAAAGTTAAGAGCTACATATTCAATAAATATATTATTAAATTATAAGTTAAACATTAAATTGAAAAAATTGTCATAAAACATAAGTTCCCTAATTTGTTGTGTATTTTTTATTTAAAATAGTTTTTAATTTAAAGGGTTCCTATATTTTGAAAGGAAGTTAAAAAAATGCAGGCGGCTCTCATATTCCATTTCTTATTTCTTTCAATCTTTTAAAATAATCTTACTCCTCTCCATGTGAATAAAAAGTGCTACAAAGTTAGGGCATGCAATAAAATAAAACTTAAACGGTGCCAGCCGTTAGTTAAATATATAAATAATTGAAATTGATAAATCCTAATTAAATAAGTGCACACATAAAAAAAATATTTACAGGATAAATAAACATGAAGATTAAAAGTTAGTAAAAAACAGCAACCAGTGTTATATATACAAAGGTATCACAGGAGAGGAGTATATAAGATTCATAAAATTAAATGGGGGATGATTAAAAGGAATAAAATAAGCTCCATCGCACTGCATGAAGAATTTCCTCATAAAAGAACCTGTAGGGAGAGATTCATGGACAGTTCAGGAGGTTAGTAAAAAAGTTTTTACTAAAATATGCGTTAAAAAATGGGAATGGTTCCACTAATATTTTTCATTTAAGCCTGTGGGGTCTATTGTTTTTAATAAGTGGATCCATTTCCTCTCCGCTGCCCGTCGCTGTGCCGTGGTCCAATTCCTGTCGCTTTCCAGACCCAGGCTTTGTAAGTTGTCTGGGCCATGGAGTTTAAAATGTGCATATAAAACACTCGTGCCGTTCCCACTATTCATTTTATATATGTGTTGCTTTATTCTTATGTTTAACTCGTTACCCGTCTCCCCGATGTATAAAATATGGCAGGCCTTGCATCTGATTGCATATATAGCATTTCTTGTTTCAGGTTTCAAGGCCCGCCACAGTTTAATGCCTGTTTTTGCCTGTGGGTTAAAAATGTAGGGGAGACGGATAAAATCAATTTCCGATTCCCGAAGCGCTTCCTTATTGCAATTTACTTTGTTATTAAAAGCAGTGTGAGTTAAAATATCTTTCAAATTTTTATTACGTCGGTAAGCGGAGATCATACGGCACTCTTTCAGCCCTCCCTCGCCCCCTCAAAGTTGGTCTTTAGAGTTCTTAAAAACTTTGTGTTGCCATCAGAGTATGTTATGACCATAGGGACGAGGGACAGGCTGGACGGCTGTGTTATGATATTATCATTTTGGGTGAAGGTGCCGTTGACCTTCCGCCTTTATGCTCCTAAGGAAGCGCCTCGAGCAGCCCCTGAACCTCAGCGCACTGAAAAGGGTTCGGGTGGACTCCTCCACATGCTCCGGGAAGGTGCGGATTCTGTGGACGCGTATCAGCTGGGACTTTATCAGACCCCTGTTCGTGTGCTTAAGGTGGAAACTTGATTTATGGAGTAGTGCATGACGATCCGTGTCCTTAAAATATACCTTTGTTGCTAGTTTTTTGCTATGGTCGTCAGAGTCACAGAAGTGGTTGTAGGTTATGTTTGAGTTTAATTTTGGGATGATGTGTGTTAAGGGTGTGGAGAAATGAAAGAAATTCCATTTCCGACCTGTCCCAAAGACCAAATATATCGTCTAAATATCTGAAATACAGTAGAGGTGTTATGGAGGTTTTGAAAAAGGCTGTTGCTTCCTAGTTTGCTAAATAAATGTCGGCGTATGCTGGTGAATATTTTCTTCCCATGGCACAGCCGCACAGCTGGAGATAGTGTTTATTTTCAAACATGAAATCATTTCGGGTGAGTGTGAGTTCTAATAACTGTAATAATTCATTGTCGGGTCTGGATGTTTATTGAAAATATTCTGAATGGCAGCAAGGCCGAGTGGAGTTTCTATGTTAGTATATAGTGAATCTATGTGTATGGAAAAAAGGAGAGTGCGGCTGGGTACCTGCAGCTTTTTTATTTTATTAACAAATTCATATGTATCTTTAATATAACTAGGGTGGAGTTTTGAGAGTGGGTTGATGAAGTGGTCTATATATTCCGTTATTCTATATGATTCTGATCCGCAGTCACTGACAATAGGGCGGCCGACCGGAACAACAGCAGGGACCGTCCACGGCTGAGGAGGCTTATGGATCTTTGGGAGAAACACTACTCCACTTCCCTGCAGGTTCTGAGTAGCCAGGAAACTGGCTCACTGCCCACGGTTCACACCCATAGAAGATGCAGCTGTGGACTAGGTTTATACCCAGTCTTATGGTTATGTTTAGGTACTGGCAGGACTTTGTAAAGGTGACCCCCTGACCCCCTGACCCCCTCTCTGCACATAGAGTTTGATTTAATCCAACAATTGTTGTCTCTGAACTTAATAATCATCACAAGGTAATTGGCAGAATCTTCTAATGTATATAAACAGATATACAGATAATTTCTAGGAGACAAGGTTGGTTTTGTAAGGTTATCAAAACAATCTGTTTTGCTGTTCAGGTATAACAACATGTGGTCAAAGAAATATCAACACCGGTCAAACAGTCACAGCTGAGTTTTTCAGATGTTTCTAAGCTCCACAGAGAATCACAGCAACATCATATTACAGCAACAGTCATTGTGAACACAAACAAAAAACGAATCTCTCTTTCACATTCAAGCAGCTAAGCCTGCCTTTAAAACTGAGTTCACCTGAGTCTTTAAAGCACTGTTTCCATTCTAGGAATCACACAAAACACTGGCCTCTATTAGCCATCAAGATCCACTGCACTCAAAAATCCATTTTCTGTCACACACTGACATTACTAGTTCACCTTTTTGTTCCCGACAGTACAATACACTCACAATGCAGTCACTCCTTTGCAACAAAGCCCGGCTCTTACCTTTACTTAAGTACAACACTATGCATTAAAAGGTACTTCCTATAATGAGTCCAAATAGGGGCCATTATAAAACAGCACTCTTGATTGAACTCTCAATGGCTGAGCTGTGCTGGGTGTCTCTATTAAAACCTCTAAAGCCATTCATTTAAGAGCATTGAAACAGAGTGTGGAGAGGCCCGCGGAGGAAAACGCAGCTTTTTAGCTAATGAGCTCACTTGCATTACTTACAGGACACACAATTGGTCAAAGCACATTTCTCTTAATTTCTCATCTGGCTCTGCTCAAATTGAGTCTGTCTTTGTTCATATTTTCAATCACTCGGACCCTCTCCTCATCTGCTTTTCCCATCTCGTACCCTCTGACTGTTCCCCTCTCTCTCCCTCCACCTCTAATCACTCACTTACATTCTTTCTGAAATGAATGATTGAAAAGCCCTGCTTTACCTCATGCACGTGAAGAACCCCACACTCCACTCTGAAGTGTTAATAAAAGTGAACCATCACAGCACCATCTTAACTATTGTGGAGAAAACTCTGTTACAATGTTCTGTTCTCCTCTTTTATTGATGTGTTCATTTTGTTCATTTGCTAAACTCTGCAGTGCTCCATTAAAACCATCACACCACAACTGGAAATAAAAACCAAATCCTATGATGACTTTAATCAGAAAAATGATCTAAACACTCTGATAATTTCTGATGATTATAGATGAACTATAAATTAAAAACTACATATGTAACTTGTGAAAAGAGTGGAAGATCTTGGAAGCTGGAAATGTAAAGGTATTAGGCTCAAGACTGAAAAACTTAACCACTGTGTGTTGGAATGACATTAAATATGTGGGGAGATAAATAATTGGTCTGTTTGTCGTTAACCCAGGAGCTGTTTGAATGTGTTCTATCATAATAAAACATAAAAACCAGATACAATCATCTTGTATAAAGCTGGTGTATTCATCCTCTAGATGTAAAACATAACATAATGCAGCTTAAACACACATTCTGTAACTTCTGCCTCTAGGGGTCTTGAATTGCAAGACACATATGAATTGAATTGTTTCTCTGATAACTTATGAACCAGGTGTTCAGTAGGTTTTTACCAGCAGCTGAATTATCCACAAAGGTGTCCTCCTCTCCATTAGAAACACACCAGGGGATTAAAACCCGTAGAAACACCCAGAGAGCAGTTTACCTTTAAAAATCAAACTCTTCATTGGACAGGATGTCTCCAGCAGCTGGGAGCTGAGCTGTCTAACATTTCCTCAGCCTGTTTCCCTGAAGACTTCAGATCCAGACATCCAGTGACTGAAATCCTTCATCTGGTTGTTGAAAACCACCAAGGTGTAAAAAGTGTATGTGGCTTGAAACTAGATAAAAATCAATTTTGATCTTCTGTCAAACACACTGACACATGATCATAGAGGATATGATGTCATTGACAGGCGACCAAATGACACGTAGCTTCACCATGATTAAAATCACAGATTTCTCTGGTTTGAGAGTTTAGTTTAGGTTCAGTTGTTTTTAGACATTTTAATGCAGAAAAGTTAAATCATAACTTTAGACACATTCAATTTATTCTATTAAAGTATTTGACCACTAACACTATGTAATAATGTTTGAATGAGTGGGTCAGTATTGGGATTTCGCGCACATGTATGAGGATGCACATTTACAAGTAGGTAGATGACGCAGTACACATTTATCTAATGGTTTCATGCTATTCCAGTGGAAGTAACACTGTGCCAGCCAATACAGGGAAGAAGACAATGCAGAATTTAAAATATCTGGAGAAAAAAAGGCTTTGCTAATGTTGTCTGAGAAGTAACTGCAGTCAATACATTTGTCCTCATGCATTCACACAATGTGTTCTAGTATCAAGAATAACTTTGCATTTCATAAAGATGCCTTTAATTTGAGGGACATGTGGACTAATGCAAAGACAAAGAAGGAAATGGAGGGAAAAGAGAAAGAGAGTAACAATGGTTATGGTTGTGTGACCATTATTTTACCAGACAGTAACACATCAGTCATGTAGCCAGTAATGGCCCGAGGCGTCACAGGCCCGCCCAGTCAGATTTGATCAAAACACACCTTGTATAATGTGTGAATTTGTCTTTTGATCACTAAGCTGTGAGACGTTACTGGGGATGGGATGAATTGGTTCCTGCAGTTCTGACACACAGAGTCTTCCCTTCTTGGCAGCCTTCAGCCAGCAATGCACACTATCTGTAGGCCTGGTTAGTTTGGTAAGCATGATACAGCAATGTAGCCTGCAATGAAAATGTGGGGATAATGACGAGCTACAAGACACATCCAGGACAGTATCCTCAACAGACAGTATAGAATAATGAAGACATCAGCTGGGTTTCTCCCAAAGTATCATAGCTTCATTCAGACCCCATGTGAGGACGCTGATTTAACAGGAGAGTGAATTCACTGAGCGTCAGAAAGAAGCAAATGAGATCCAATTTCCATCCTGTGGAGGTTATGGATATATAGATATATAGATATATATCTATACATAGGGGGTCTGGAGGAGGGATCCAGGGGCCAGTGGAACAGGAAGGAAAGTAACCGGGAAAGGGAAAGAGCCTGGGACCCCAGGGTCAGAGCAGGACAGCATCAACTGATGCTCAGGGGCAAAACAGGGCAACTCGGGAGGAATGCCCGGAGGCCTTACGAACAGGCTGGGCAGTTCAGTGGGGCGACCGGGAGGTTGGGCAAAAGGACGGAACCGTTCTGGAGGCTGCCGGGTGACCAGGAGTTGACTGGGTTGGTGACTGGGGAACAGGAGCAGGAGGTGACTGAACCGCCCATTGGGGAACAGGAATGGGTGTCGGTCGGACCGCTGACAGGGAATCAGGAACAGAAATCGGCCAGACTGCCGGCAGGACACAAGGAGCAGGAGTTGGCCGGACCACCAACAGGGAAACAGGAGTCGGCCAGACCACTGACAGGAAACGAGGAGCAGGAGTCGGCTGGGCCACCGACTGGGAATCAGGAACAGGAGTCAGCTGGGCCACCGACAGGACAGCAGGCTAGATGTTGTCCAGAACCACCAACTTGGGAACAAGGGAGGAGTCGACCGGGACACCCGACGCTGAAACAGCCAATGCGACAGCCAGGATGGTTGACCCAAGAATTGAGTCAGGAGCCGATGAGACGTCAATTGGTACCCCCTATGCTGGAACAGCTGATGTGTCAGCCAGGGCGGTTGTCGAAGGCTCGTGGTCACGGGAGAGTTGAGCCTCGTGAGGCAATCTCAAAAAAGCCATGAAGTAGGCATAGGCTGCTGGGTCCATTTCTTGGTCAGTTCGTTCTGTCACGTCTAGAGGGGTAAAGTTGGACCCAAATGCAGCCAACACATGGGGATGACCGCAAAAATATCTATTGATGGAATACTTACAAAAACTGGTGAAAGGCCACAGCACAAGGAACCACAGGGGACAACAACAGCAGATACCTGAGGAGAGAATAACAGACAAACCGACACAAAGGGGAGCCCAGAGACTACATAGACACAAGGGAGGCAAGGGTGATTGAACAGAGGTGAAACACATTAGGGCAGGGCAGACAATCACCAAGGAGGGAAACAGGAAAAAGACAGGAAGTAAAAACATAGAGACACACAAGGAAACTACAAAATAAAACAGTGACAAAATGCAAACATAATTTCAAACATAAAATGTCCGCAATGGCAAACCATGACACTGTGTTGTTGATTTTACTCTGAAGGACTCGCGCTTCACGCTGCTGTTTGGCTTCATGTCATTCATTAATTTTCGCACTTATTTTCCTTTTGTTTTTGTTCACATTTCCTTTGTTATTTCTTTTGCTTCATGCTCCAACTAACTTTTCATTTGTCGCATGCACAATCAAAGTCAAGACCAACTGAACCAGAAGTACCTTGGAATATTTTTTGTAACTTTTTAATCATTATCACAAATTCATTTTGAAGACTTTTGAAGTGTGTTCAGGTCACCTGGACCACTGAACAGCTGAGAGAACTGGTGGAGCCGGCTGCCCGGTAACTACACGTTCTCTCCAGGGAAACCACTGTGTTGTGAAGAAGTTCCTGTCTTTCAACATCAACCACTGCAGGTTCCGAGCATGAAAATCTCCAATGGTGCAACTCATAGTAGGTGAGATTTTACTCTTCTGCTCATGAATGGGTTGATGTCGGAATAAAATAACATCTTAAACATCAGATTTCATTTGTAGACATCTCAGTATCAATTCATAGTGTAGCTGTATTAAACAGCCTTATCATATTTTCTCCTACATTTGCCAAGTTCATTAGTTTATATTATCAGCTATTTACACTCTTCTTTTGCTCCTCTTATCATCTCATTAGACATTTACATTTACCCTGTGTTAGCAGTTGTTGTCCTGTTGCGTTCCTTCGGAGTAAAAATTTGAGATCCATTGAATATAGAAGTCACGGCTTCTGATTGCATTTGTTATATTAATTAATTATTAATTATGAAATACTGTCCCTAGTGCCCTATTTATGAGGATTTTTAATTTTTAATGTGTGGTGTTCAACACTAACAAAAATGTTGAAGAAGCCTAATTATCAATACCTACAGTGCTTTTGAAGGAATATCTAACAATTCGTCTGTGTTTGTGGACTGAAGCGGAAGCAGAGCAGCAGTGCAGCAAAATCAAGTCTGCACACGTACTCACATGTTCTTTGAACTATTGCTTCTTTGAGCCTGTAGAGTCTCAGAGAGACAAGGGCCAGCAAATGAAGAGCGTTATTCAATCCACGGTCACACACATGAAGAGGAGCACAGGGAGGGTGGACAGTCATTGTTTGGCTGAGTGTGTGTTGGAGCCTGCTGACTGGAGGATGTCAGTGCTGCAGGGAGTCTGCTGTTTCATTGCCTGCAGGGCTGTCAGCTGTCACTCTTTCTTGTCTCTCCCTCTGTCTCTTTCACACACACATACAGCAACACGCGCGCACACACACACACACACACACACACACACACACACACACACACACACACAAACACACACATACCTCAAGGTCGAATGTCAAAGCACATCAGGAGGTTGTTGCAGACATGTGGACTAACTAACATCTCTGCTGTGCGCTGGGATGGCTGAATACACCAGGAGCTCATCAGACATCTGCCTGGTGTTTATTTATATAACTGTTTTAATTCCCAATTATTCAAGTAGAAAATTTAACAAGCTTGTTGCCCTACACTTTGAAACTGTATCCCTTCAGTTTTTACTTTAAAATGTGATAAGTGTATTCTTAATCATGTGATTTTAAGAGGATAATGAATTAATTAAATTAATGGATAATATTATGCAAACTACACTTTACCATGGTTTGTCTACAAACCCCCCAAACATGAGAAAAGTCCATCCTCTCTGTCCTTTGCTTGCTCCACCTTTCAGAAAAAGTGTGCTCACACAGGCCAACTGGAGATTTTCCCTTGATGTCGTCATGTAGGGGAATAACACCTCCCCCAGGTGGGTGACACTCCCGGAGCTAGGTGTGTGTTCCGCCCTCTGAGTCCGCCTTGCAGCCGCTATCGTTTATTCCCTCGCATCACCGGCTCTGGTAAAACTATATCGAAGGTATGAGCAAAGCAGGCTAGTTGTGCACTTTTAGTAGGATAGGCTACAATACACATTTTTTTGCATTTTGCACATGTAGTGCGCTATTTACTGCATTTACAAGCTTTTGACAACCCAATTTACACACAATTGAGTGCATTTGTTGTTATCATTTTTGCACTGCTTGCAGCTGTTGCCATAACTAAACATTTTACAAGATGTTGGTGTAACCTCTGTTTCCTTTGTTCACATCAAGTGCATCTATGCAACTTCCTGCAACAAGGGATGTTGCATGCCAGACTGATCCAATGGAGACGCATACTGTAGGCACACAGTTATCCTTGAGGACTCTTCAGCCTCACATCAGAAGGAAGCAGGTCTGTAGCCACTTGAAGTGCATCTACTTTTGATAAACCAGTCATAAACAGTAATTTACCTGTTGTAAGGTTTAAATACTTCCACTTATAATGTAATATTGCTCTGTGTTTATGTGTCACATTGCTAAAGTTTCTTTTATAGAAAATATAATTGGTTACAGGTGTCCAGGTTAGTGTGTCCTGCAAGGATTTCCAAATTTTCATGTGTAAGCACTATTGTTAAACCATAAAATCACTTGACCGCATGGGGGATCAGTTTTTTCTTCCAAAATGTTCATTCTAGCAATGGCCTGTCCATCCACATAGTAGCAGCTACTAAAAGTGCATAAGGCCAAAGCAGTATTCTGTATGATTGCACATATAGTCTGAGTAACATATGAAAGATGCTTGGTGTGCTTACAGTTACAGTGTAAAGCTGTGAGACTATATGGTACCTCATACTTTGACTGATTTAGAAATGCTGCACTTGATACCACTCAATTTAGAGCTTTTTTTAATGAAAAGAAATGTATTTTGTGTGCACTGTAGGAATTTCAAAGAAACTGGAGAAGATCAGCCAGATGAAAAACTGTGGCTGGGCCACAGAGATTGGCGGAGTGGATCCTCTTTTCCCCCAGTGTCAGCATCCACTGCGCCAGACAAGGGACAAGAATAAACGGCTTTCAGCAGCTTTGTTACTAATAAACAGAATAAAACTTCATCACATGACTCCTGTTATTATAGTTAGTGATCATAAATATTGTAAAAAGGTAACCACATCTGGTGATTCAGTAACTTTTAGTAACTGTCATTAATATTGTATTATAGTATTGTATTTTAAAATATATTGTTTTATTGTTTTTAGCATCTCCTGCCTTGTACAAGTTGGAGAAGTTGCTGATGAACAAAAGGATTCTGAAGGATGCCACTGTTGGGTCTCACCATTCAAGAGACCAAATGTTTCTTTACTCCACTGGACAAAGGAACTCACACTCCACAGTTCCTCACGTTTCACACCTGGGGACGACCCTTCCCTCCACGGACCCCACTGGCCAGCCAGTGTAGGTCAGCGTGTGACGTGACCCCCAAGGGTGTCACCAAACAAAACCAGATCTCTGGCCCTCTTCTCTCTCTCTTCCCTTCTTGGCTTGCTCTGGAGAGCAGCTCCAGCTCTCTCCTCTTGGTTCTTCAAAGGGCAACAAGGCCCCAGCCCAGGTCAGCTCTGCTACCTGAGAAACCAGCTCTTTCGCCAGCCTGCTACCAGCAGCCTGCAAACACTCTTCTCCTCAACAGCAGCGACCTGCTTCGGATTAACTGAGAGTGAACCAAATCCTCTTCAGAATCAGCAGCTACGACACAAGGCCAGCTGATTTTCCAAGCAACAGGAGTCGTAGCAGAGTTAGCATGGAACATCTAACTCTGTGAGGAGAACAAAGGAGATAACCGCAAAGCGACACAGCCAGACAGGACTTTACTCCACCAGGAAATCGGAAATGGGCTATTTTGCTTATTAGTTTAGGCTGGTGCCCCGTGAACTTTAATTCATTTTCAAGTTATTATTTAATATTAATATTTTTAATTTTAATATTTTTTTAATTTATGATAGCCAATAAAGTGATAAACAACCGAAATCCAACATATTTGGTGTCCAGCTCATGAGGTAGAGCTCAGACCCAACATCACGAGACTGAGCCCCCACCACCAGACTTCATCTGTGGAGGCTTTCCACAGCATCATCCTTCGTTTTGCCCCGAAGAATGTTGTCTTCCCATTTCTTGGAATGCTGTGCAGGTAAATGAAGCTGTGGTAACTTAGAACTTGTGAGAGTGTGTAGGCTAAGGTTTCTGTCAATATTAACATCTTTCATTTTCTCTTTACTGTACCTCCAGACTCTACCTGGCTGCCATGTCCTACAATGAAAATGATGACCGACCACAAGCCCAAACAAAAGAAAGTGAACCACTGTTCAAGGTCCAATTTCCAAAGGCCATGAAGGGAGAATGCAGAGCTAAACCAGTTAAGACTGAGCCGACATTCCGTAAGTGGTACATTATTTTATTTTTCAACCAAAAAATGTTTTGTACACATTGTATTAAGTATTGCACGTATAATGTTATGACAGTTCCACCAACAACAAAATACAGTAAAAAAAATGTCAGGAGGTAGTTAGAAACACAAAAAACAACAAAAAAATTAAAAATGTAAACAAAATCTTTTGTGTTTTATCAAACAGGGAATGTGGTGGACCTCATATTTGAAAAAGTCTTTGTTGACCTGGGACCATACACAGAATCTGTTTTGGCCATCCCCATCCCAGAGGACCTCACTGCACAGTTCGAGTGGCCTGAGAAGGAGGAGGTCTTAGTCAGCTATGTGTCGCGGTTTTATCATGGGGCAGTCTAAAACCCACGTACTGGCCTGTTGTGTCAGGAAACTTCGTGCGGATGCGTGGGACCACACAGGCTGGAATGACGACCCAGATTCTGCGACCAAGCCTCAGACCAGCTCTCAAAGTTCCTGTGGGCTAGGTACCTGTAATGACTAAAACAACTGGACAGGGCATTTAGTCTTGCAAACATCTATGGTGTGTCTCACAATTCTGTTTTTGTAATTTACTTTTTATTGGTTTTCTTGACATTTAAAATGCACACTTTTACGAGGCAGCTCAACAGCCTTAATTCACGCTCTCAAACAAAACACACAACAAAACAGAACAGAACCAGGGGAGGTTACATCCTTAAATTAACAAAAGTTATGTCTTTGTACAAAAGAATATCTGCTTCATTGATTGCCCTTGTTTGTTCTGCCCAAGGAAGAAAAATAAAAGCCCTTGGTATATTGAGGTCCTATACAAAATCAGGCCTTATTGTTGACACATAAGACAGCCAAGCAAACCAGTTCTCGTTAAAGGCGTCACTTTGAGTTCTTAGTGTGAATATGATTCTTTCCATATTATAGATATTATGCACCAAGTCAATCCATTAATTCACAGTTGGTGTATCCTTCTTAAGCCATTTTCTAGTCGAAGCCTTTTTAGCTGCGACCAACAACACTCCCGTCAGATACCTGTCTCTCTTTGTACCTTGAAAACCCTCCAGATCAATAAGATACGATATTTTGAAATCAAAACTAATTTTCAACCCGAAAACTACCTCTAGGATGCGGTGTATATTTCTCCAAAATGGGACCACAGAGGGACAGCTCCAGAAAATGTGGAAATGATCTGCCATAGTACCTCCACAGGATCTCCAGCAAACCATTCTACCAGAGTATTTACACTTTTGAGCTGGTGTACTGAAGAAACGAATCATACTTTTCCAGCTAAACATTCTCCAGGAGGGAGAGCTTGTTATTGCTGTTTGCAGATCCTGCCCCATTGCCCCTCTGTTATTATGAGATTGCCCTCTGCCTCCCATCTCATTTTTAATTCTAAGGTGTGTTCCCCCTTTAAATCTTGAAGTGCTGAATATAGCTTAGAGATAATTATTTGATAAAAGGTGTCATCATAAGCTTTTTGAAAAAATATCAAGTATTTTACTATCCATTGTGGTGTATTTAGTGAGGGGTCTTCAATTAATATGTTGATTGATCGTTCTATTTTTTTCCATCTTGACCCATAGCTAGGCTTGCACCATCCCATCAGTGTCCTCAATTGAGCTAGCCTATAGTAGTCTTTTAGACAAGGAAAGGCTAATCCTCCCTTGTCTTTCGATAGCTGTAAAGACTTTTACCCTTGGTTTTTTTCCCCGCCCAGATAAATCTAGATAAGGGTTTATCCCACTCCATAAAGTACTGTTCTGGTTTTTCAATGGGCACTGATTGGAACAGATATAAAAGTCTCGGTAAAATGTTCATTTTTATTGAATCTATATGTGAATTGATATCTAGATGGGGTATTGAATTCCATCTACGATATCCATTATAATCTCCTTTCTGAGAGATTTGTAATTTATTTCTTGTAATCTGGATAGGTCATTAGACAGATAGATTCCCAAATATTTCACATATCTCTCATCCCAGTGCATTTGGTATTTAGAGCGAAGGGTTATAATGCACACTAAGAACCTGTGTTTTTTGCTGATTCACTTTATAGCCTGAGTATGCCCCATAATCGTTCAACACTGACATCAATGAAGGCAGGGAATCTGTTGGGTTTGAGAGATACACAAGAATATCATCTGCAAAGAGGGCTAGTTTTTGTTCACCTTCCGTCAATTTTATGCCTGTAATATTACGATTCTATCTTATCCATTGTGCCATTGGTTCAGTGAAGATTACAAAAAGAAGTGGGCTTAACAGGCAGCCCTGTCTTGTGGACCTCTCCAGTAGAAAAGAATCTGTGAGCTCACCATTCATTTTCAATCTAGCTGACGGCCTAGGTGTATAGAGGTTCTAGCATCTTGGTAAGTATAGTCGTAAAACCAATCCATAATCTACCCATAACTTTTTTTTTTTTTAATACATTTTTTCAGGGTTTTTGTGCCTTTATTGGATAGCACAGTAGAAAGAGAAAGGAAATGGGGAGGCAGAGAGAGGGGGAATGACATGCAGGTAAGGGCTTGTCCGATGCGGGACTCGAACCGGGGGCCGACTGCAGCGAGGACTGTAGCCTCTACACATGGGGCGGAGGCTCATCCAACTGAGCTACTTGACGCCCCTACCCATAACTTTAAATGAAAAAATTTCCATCTGACTGAATCAAAAGCCTTTTCTGTCAGGATCTGTATTCATTTTATTGGCATTTCCTGTTTTATTTTGAAGTCTTGGTTCGGTTGTGTTGCTGTTTGTTTTACTTCCTGGTTTTTCCCTCCTGTTTTGATTGCTGTCTCCGCCGTAATGTCTTTCACCTGTGTCTTGTTTCCTGTGTATTTAAACCCCGCCTCATTTCTCATGTCTTTGCCAGATTGTCTTTGTTACCCTTGTGTTCAAGCTCTCTCGCGTTTAAGTCCTGTTTGATTCCCTGTGTATGATCAGTTTTTGGTATTTTTGTGACCCTCGATTCTGCCTGTTCCTGATCTGCCTTTTTGCCTGGTTTGACTGTCTCTTGGTATTTTGATCTCTGCTACGTTTCTTGGATTAAAGATTTGGATTTCGGACATTGTACTTCTGCCTGACTCTCTCTGCACTTGGATCCACACACACCTGCCTTTACATTTTCAGCATCTAAACTTATCAACATTGCCTTAATTTTGTTTTGATTTATATGTCTAATGATTTGGAGAGATCTTCTAATGTTATCATGGGTCTTGCGTGATAAAACAAATCCTGTTTGATCCATATTGATTATAATAGGTAGGACTTTTGGGGTTTGGCGATAATCGAGGTAAACAATTTATAATCGACGTTCCAAACACTAATTGGTCTATAATTTGAGCATTCTGATTGATCCTTCCCTCCTTTAGGTATAACTTAAATAATCGCTTCCCTCCATGAGGCCAGAGTTTCGCCTTTCTGTAGGGCCCAATTGAATGTTTTAAGTACTATAAGTGTCAGAGCCTCCTTCAGACCTTATCATTTTGGGGTGAACCCATTAGCCGCAGGTTGGTTTTAAGGCGATTTATAGCTGAGGGAATCTCTTCTTCTGTTATCTGTGAGGTTAATGTCTTATTGTGATCTTCTTTAAGTGGTGGTAAGTTTAATGATTTAAGCAATGACTCCATTTCGTCGCCCCTGCCAGCTTGATGTTGTGAGTATAATTTTTTCATAATATTCCATAAAACAATCTTTAATTTTTTTCGTTTGGTGATGGATAATCTTAGTTCTTGGATCTATTATTCTATATATCATGTTGTTGTTGCTTGTTGCTTTCGCCGTTTATAAGCCAACAGTTTTGTTGTGTTGTGTATTTACCACCACCCTTGTAATATTTTTGTTTTGTATATATTAGTTTCTTTTGTATTTCTAATGTGTTTATTTCCTATATTTGGTTTCTTATCCTCTTCATGTCTGCTTTTAGGATTCAATGAGTTTCTGTGCTCTATTTCTTTTTTTTTTTTTTAAATCAAGCTGAAGGGTGTTGAGCTTCTCACTTCTTTGTTTCTTAAGGAAGGAAGTCATTGCAATCACCTTTCCTCTAATCACCACTTTACAGGCATCCCACAATATGGGTGGAGACACCTCCCCATCATCATTATATTCTAAATAAATCATTATCTCTTTTCAAAACGGTTCAATCCTATGTTTATTTAATATAGCAGAATTCAGCCTTCAACGCGTGGGTTTACGTTCTTGTCCCGCTGTAATTGACAAATACACTGGTCAATGATTTGAAAAATCCATGGTTCCAATGTGATAATCTTGTATTCCGCTGCTATCCATGCCAGATAATTAGAAATAATCAATCCTTGAGCATTCAGAATGGGGGTATGAGAAGTAAGTATACTCTATGACTGATGGATTCAGGTGTCTCCAAGCATCAATCAAGAAAAACTAACAAAGAAAATAAATACTATAATATCAGAGATAGATTATATTATAGTATTTATTTTCTTTTTTAGTTTTTGGCTTGAGAAATTCTAGACCCTGAGAAATCAAGATGTGGGTTAAGAGAAATATTAAAGTCTCCTCCGCATATGAGAGTCCCTTGTGCTTCTATTGTATTCCTATAAAGAGTCTGTTTATAGAAGTTTGTCCCTGACCCGGGAGGAACATACACGTTGTAGAGAGTAAACAAGTTTCCATCAGTTTTTCCCATATGAATCTCCTTAATAGAAGAAATATGTTAGTACATCACTCTTTCCAAGATTAATATGACTACCCCACTATTATCTTTCAAGCCATTACAGGATGAGAAGGCATGTTTACAGTTTTTTCTGAATGCTTAAGCACATTTTTTGCAACATTGGCTATTTTT
>NW_019525661.1:1602147-1602449 GCF_002814215.2 Seriola lalandi dorsalis | reverse complement strand
GCTCTGCAGCGCCCCCTCCTGCAGCCGCGCGCCAACACAGCTGTTTTGAAAAATAAAAGAATCGTGTGTCCCCAGGTCACCTGGCCACCACTTTTAAAAGTGATAGATTGGCATCACAAATCACCTGTACATTTATAGAGTGGTAGTTTTTGCGATTGATGAATGCGTAATCATTCATGGATGGTGCCTTCAGACGCACATGAGTGAAATCAATTGCTCCAACCAAATGTGGAAACCCAGCAATCTGGAGATCCCTGCGGTCTCTGAAAACGCGCTCACGTCTGACACGCGCGTATTGTTCC
>NW_019525661.1:1600877-1602097 GCF_002814215.2 Seriola lalandi dorsalis | reverse complement strand
TTTTCTCTCGCATGGGAAGTCTGGTTCTGGCAGGTCTGAACGTACAACTTGGAAGAAAAACAATTCTGGTTGTGCTTGTAGTTATTGGCAATGAAAAGGACATTGGAAAAATGAATGTCCTTCACTGAAAGGCGAAGCAAAGTTTGCAGGTAATGCGCAAGTAAAGCCTGCTGCTTTGGCTGCCCCTGTTTTTTCACCCCTGCTGATGCTCCACACAGAGGGTCATTCTAAGCTGGCAACTAAAATCTTGAGACAGTCGTGCACTACATACCTTTGTCTCCGAATCACTTCTTCCTTTCTCTTCAGATACAAACATTTGTGGCTTTATTTTGATGAGGGGCACGGGTATGACTGCTATTCCAGTAACAGTACATAAAATGGAGTTGGTCTGTGGTCTGTGGTGGTGTGAAGTTGTTGAATTTACACCTGAGACAGAGTTATACTCAGATTGCGCAGTAACTTGTGCTACGGTTCGCAGAAATGATGAAGAAGCGCAGTAGGCCAAAGCCGTGAAAAAAAGTGGTAATCATACCTGTGTTTCTTAGTTCTATTTCTCGGAGTGAGTTGGTTCAGGAACAGAAATCTGTTCTGCTTGAGGACTAACATGTTGTCCATCGGGAGTTCACTGTGGACTGGCATGATACTCCCTGCAGCCAGAAACAGAAACAAAGGAAAAGTTAGATTGATGCACTGCTTGAGCATGATGGCTACACAGAGATAAATTCAGCCTTTTGTTGTTAAAGTGAGCTCCAATGAGCTATACATAGAAGAAACCAGTACTCTGGAATATAGCTGTCTCTTATACACATCTTGGGACATTGATTATTGCACGGTGTCCAATAATGTTCCTACCACGCCTCCTTGTTTTACTGAGGTTAAAACCTGCCTCATCGACAAAGAGCAGCTCGTGTCCCATGGCATCTGCCTCCAGCTCCATTACTCTCTGGACAAGACAAAACAAATGCAACACATCAGGTCCATACACAGCACTACAGTAGCCTATGCACTTCGAAATTCAGAACCAATGACACTATAGCTTACCTGCACATACTCATATCGCAGTTGCTTCACACGTTCACTATTTCTTTCGAAAGGAACTCTGTAAATTTGTTTCATCCTTATTCTGTTGCGGGCAAGTACCCGACTTAGTACTGACATGCTCACACTGCGTATATTTTGGAAGATGGTGTCATTATCAATTATACGCTGCTGTATTTCGC
>NW_019525661.1:1600364-1600827 GCF_002814215.2 Seriola lalandi dorsalis | reverse complement strand
TAGTCCTTCGGTTTTCCTCCATTCGGAGTGTTCTGTGTTTCTCGATTTGTTTCTTTTGATTAGAGTTTTTTCCTCCTCCTGGAGAGGTTTTGTTTCTCAGTTTTCAGAGTTAGTGTCTAGGATTTTATAGCCATTTGTTTATCACTCTGTCTGAGTTCTCAGGAGAATTCAATAAAAGCATCTTGTTATTCTAAATCTCTGCATCTGAGTCCTGCTTTGAGTCTCGGCCTGACAGCAGGTAATCCATGGTGTTTTGCTATTTGTACGAATTGTTTTGAGAAATTCACTTACTGTTTTGCAAATTTCGAGGATGATTCGAGAAATGTACCAAAGCGATTGAGAAAAACTGTAAAATTTATTTTGGGTAAATTCGGTGTTATAATAGTTAGATCAATCGAAAAAATAATCAATAGATTAATCGAAAAAACTGATAATCGTTAGGTGCAGCCCTACTTTTGTACCT
>NW_019525661.1:1595466-1599815 GCF_002814215.2 Seriola lalandi dorsalis | reverse complement strand
TTTTAGAAATTGTGCTACAAGAACATGATTAGCGCTTAAGCATTCAGAAAAAACTGTAAATCCTAGTCTTTTAAGTTTTTGATGTTCCTTCTATGTCATATGGGTTTCTTGCAATATTCTCTCTTTTTAGCTTTTATGAAAAGTTTACTCTGCCTGACTGGGTTTCTATTGACCATGTGGCATTTTTAGTAATATCGTAAGTTTTCTCACTGTGTTGTATAAAATAATATCCCCCCCTGACACAGATTCACTGCATTAAAATATATGTAAACTAATCTCCCCTATCAACTTGAAATAAACAATCAAATACACTCCATAGAACATCAGAACAATTGTAAAGACTTCCAAAAATGAAGGGATCACTGTCCTTCTAAAGTCCCAGTTGGATATGGGTGGAGGTTAAACTCCCCCCCAGGTCGATGGAGCCCTCCCTAGAGGTGGGACGCTCACTTGCATGCACATCCACATCCTCTAGATAAGTCCAACACAAAGGTGACAGTCTATTCAATCGGAGATTTATGGTATCTAACAGCCCACTTATTTTGCATGTAGTCCCCGAACAGTTTAGCCGAGCAGATTGATAGATAGATTATTTAGATACGTTTTTACAAAGAAGCAAAACGTACTGGTGTATTCTTCTCAACCGTAAAGGACCATAGTCAGCGCAGTATGTGTTGCAGGCATTCTGGAGGGAGTACACATTGAGGCAGACCGTACCATACGTGGTGAATCTTTCTCGACCTCCTGTAGCCACCTGGTAACCTACAGTGAATTACAAATGGTAAATGCCATAGTATCTTATAAATGTAACATGTAATCAAAACAAATTAGTGATAAGTTTGGCTATTGAGAATGCGACCTGTGGTATCTCAAAGCAGCATTTTCAGCTTCTGTGGGCATGGTTGCACAGTTTCCACAGGAGCATCTATCCAAAATATAGAGAAAAATGGAAAAAAAGTATAAAGCAGTAAGCTTGTAAAAATATCAAGCGCATATAACAGGTAATTTATAACATGTCACTAGTTGTATATAATGTGGAGATTGAGAAGAGTGTAGTGTAGAAAACATTGCACACAGCCTCGTCTTTGACTAAAGATTAATGTTGCTGACAGACATGTTTATGCTGAATTACAGCGGTGTAAATTCGTTGTAATACACAAAATAAATTACTGCGTTCAGGAAGATATTATGATGAGCATCTCTGCTCAAAACATGGAGAAAAAGTAACAAAATAAAAATGTGACAGAAAACGTCCTGCTGCAGTCATAGAGTTTGAACTTCTTCAGCAGCCTCTCCCGCTGGGTCAGATTCTGGATAAAAGTCGTGTGGTTGAACCAAAGCACTTCTGACACCAGGTCACCGGTCACGTTCACCGTAAACATTAGAGCATGGTGCCAGAAGCTCAAGCCGCATCCCCTCCAGAGAGGGGCGTGGTCAGGCACAGCTCATTTGCATTTAAAGCTACAGACACAAAAACAGCTTGTTTTGAGCAGGGCTGGAACAGAGGGGTTTACAGGCATGCTGAAATATAGGATCGGAGTGGATTTCTAGCAAGAAACTTCAAAGACATGTTTTGGGGACCTCTGAGACTTATTTAAACTTGTTTAAAAGAAGTATAATATGTCCCCTTTAAGGTATTTAAATTAATTTCCTGCATAGTTTAATGGAGCTATTTGTAAGTTTTGCTATTGCTACATGCAGTCAACCTAAGCATTAATTATCAGTATATGTACAAACTAATAAAACAGGCTTCTACCTGGACTCTGTTTGGTGTTTTATCTTGAAACCACTCGCCTTTTGTGTCTGCTGTTATGTGTTTTTCCCTCCATTTTTTTCTCTGTCATCTGCGCCTCAATTAGTTAAATTTATTAATTTATTTATAGCTGCGTGTTTCCCCTTTTCTGCTGCTTGAACATTATGTTAGGTTACTGTCTCCTGTTCTTGGATTTTGACCCTTTGGCCTGATTTCTGGATTTTGGAATCTTACCTCTGCTTAGACTGGTTTGCCTGTTTGGACTGTGTTCTCTGATTATGACTCTGCCTCACCATTCTGACTTGTCAGCATGGACTGAACCTTCAAATTAAAATACTTTACATACAGCACCTATTTTGTAAACAGAAGACAGCATTGTATGTAGAATAGCAGCAAGTGAACAAACATCTAAAAGAAGTATCAAAGCAGTGGAAAGATACAAATCACATCTTCTTTCACATCAACTTTGTGTCCAGGCAACAATATGCACAATTAATCATGTTATAACTTGAGTTCAGCTAAATCTGTTAGGATGTTCATGACTCAGATCGTGGTCAGATCATCCACCCCATATGTTACACTTATAAAAATCACATTTGCTGTGGTTTGTTTACCACTTTCCGCATGTGCTTGAGTCCAAGATGGATTGAGTAATGTCAACTATACTTCCTTAATTTGTGGTCACATGATCACTTTTGTTTGTGGTTACCTAGATACAAGGGTTAGGTTCATTGGCTCATTTTACCCTGTTCTCTCCTTACCTCTTGTATTGTCAATGCAGCGATGACTGAAGCTCTTGGCAAGAATAGTAAGTAAACAGCTGTGAATACTAATGTTGCTATAGTAGCAATAGCAAAACTCACAAATAGTTTCTTTTAAAAAAGATTGATTTTTATTGAATTCAATATTTGACAATTGATTCATTGTACATTTAAAGTGCAAGCCCGGTGGTGCAAATATATATTTTAAGGAATTATTATTCAGTATTCAAATCCTTTACAGGTTTGCACTGGATTTGAGGTCAATTAATGGATTGTAATATGTTAGTGGGTTTGAATTGGCTGTCTGTACAGGGTATTTAAAGGATTTAGGGTCAGTATGGTTTTTAAAAAAAAACTGTTAAAATGTGCAGATAATACATTCTAACATAATATAACGTTAGTTAGGTAGTTAAGGTACAAAATAAAGTAAAGTCCACCTGTAATGTGACTGTGTGTGTTTGTGTGTGTGTGTGTGTGTGTGTGTGAGATCTTTGTATGTGGTATCCATTTATAAAACCCATTAACAACCCCTCTAATCTATTCATTTATGCATTACTTTACCACTGATGTAAAGTAAACCTGTATCGCAGTAACACCTTAAATGAATGATGCATTACTACAGGAATCCTTCACCAGGAATTCATCAATGTTATCTCAGATGCCTCAGTCAGTGCTTCATGAAGCTAGAAATCACAGACAGAGCTTTGCCTCAGCCTCAGAGATGATATATCAGACAGTAACTTGGTGAAGCCAAAGGATTAAATTGAAGAACAGAATAGAATTAAATTGTCACAGCAAAATGAAATTCAGCACTGATTAAATATACTGAGTAGTTCAACTTCATTTGCAGACACGCAGATAAAAAAATCTTTGGGTCAACATATCTAGTGTCCCAGATTCTGTATCCCAGAGACAGATTCAAGGGCCAGTTATCCATTCTTCAACAGCAGGAACAAGTTCTCCATGTCCCCATCTATTGACACAATTGTCCTTTGGCATAGAAATAGCATGTGTGAATTTTAAAATGGCTGGAATTCCCTTTGAAGCCTCACAGAAGTCAGATGCACAGTGGTAATGATGAGTCCAGTGTTCCGCAGGCTCCTGTGATCTGTTTCCTGTCACCAGGGTTTATCACAGCTGCTGCTGCTGCTGCTGCTCAAGTTCAGTTACCAGCTGAGACAAATGACATTGAATGTATTCTGTTGTCCAAACTAACAATAACAGAACATTTCAAAAAAATTAAGGAAATTATTTGTTACTTGTATTTTATTTAGATTGTTTGTTGGAAACATCCATCACAGTTTACAGATGCTCACATTCACCTTGACCTCCAAATAAAGATCATCTGGATAAACCATTGGTTCAGACTTAATTGACATGATGTCACCATGTTGCAAGATCTCAGCACTTTCTTGTGGGTTCAATGTTATCAATGCTAATGTAGTGTTAACGCCATATTTTAGAATTTACTCTCGTTGAAATGGGGCACCAGTCCTCTGGGAGGACAACAATGAATTACTTCATTGATAAATTTATCAATCTCATATCGGAAGCCATGACTTCTTGATTCAATGGATCTCCGTCAAAAGAACACAACAGGACAACAACTGGGTGTAAATAAAGGAGTTTATTAACTAAACTACTATCTACAGAGTAAATGCAACTTGTAATAATCCTAAAGATGAAAATAATAATGAAATGAGCAGTGTGATGAGTTGGCAATGGTGGGAGAGAATATGTTATGGCTATACACTATGACTACACAGCTAATGATGCTACATCTATGAATTAGGTCTGATGATTAAATATTGCTATATTTCGACATCAACCCAGTC
>NW_019525661.1:1582596-1595336 GCF_002814215.2 Seriola lalandi dorsalis | reverse complement strand
CTCGGGAACTCTTGATTTCTGCTCGGCTTCTCTGCAGGAGGTCGTGCAGAGGTGTCTCTGCTGGTGTCTCTTGCGGGTTGATGCGAAATAAACTCTAATGTTCTTCACTTTGGCTGGATAACTTTAGAGGAGAATGGCGTTGACCAGATGACTCTAAAGTTGTCAAAATCTTCAAAAAGGAAAACTTGATGATGATTAAAAGTTTCAAAATTACTCTGAGGCACTTCTGTTGCTTTGGTTCAGTTGGTCTTGACTTGGCTTATAAAAATAAAAGATCGCGTAGACAAAAATGATGTTACTTGGAGCTTGTGGCAAAGAAAAATAAAAGACGCGAAAAGTGCAAAAATGACCAAGAGTCATGAGTTTGTGGCGAGCAGCTTAGAGCTAAGAGTTTCCATGGCTACAGAGCCGGGCTTCGAGCCGGGACTCTGAGCTTTGAGCAAAGATCTCAGCTTCTAGTTTCTACATCGTTTTCTAGCTTCAGCTTTTCAGCCTCTAGCTTTTAGCTTCGTTTCTCGTATCTTCTTGTCATCTGGGTTTCTCTGACTTTTCTGAACTGACATCTGACCAATGTGTGAATTGATCACGACTGTTTTATCCCCTGGGGGCTGGCGCATGTTTCAGGGGCGTCACCCGTCGTCTCCTTTGTTTCCACTTGGAGAAGAGAGTAATTTTCCACTGAACTTTAGAATAATTTAAATCTAGAGTTTACTTATAAACTCGCACATCCGTCTTCCACCATGACCATAAAACATTAAGTGAAATAAAATATAAAACTACTTGCACTAATAATGAGAGAGGAGTAATAGGAGTGTTGATTTCATATTACATCCTTCAAACCTGGAATTAATCATGATACAAGTGGTTAATTGATCAAACAACAATACAAACATTTTCCAAAGCTAATAGTTTATAAATGTGGATTACACATCAGTTCTTCAACTGTAATAATAATAATATGGACATTCTGGATGTCATGTAGTGTGTGTTACCTCGTGTGAAGGATGCTGACAGTTTGGTCACATGAAGGACATTGTCTTAAAGTCTACATGTTACATTTCAAACATTCTACGGGATAGAAGTTTGGGATTAAACTATTGCATAAGAACATCTCATGAGTTAGAGAACAGTTAGATATTTAATTTCACATTCTCAATCTGATAGTTTGATGGTGGGAAGAGTCACAAAGTGTCAATCAATTGTGGGTCCGTAACTCTGCATGTCCTTATAATGAACTTCCTTAATGGCTTGTGACTGATGCCAGGCTCAGGTATGTACGCTACACTAATAACAATGATAAGCAAAACTACAAAAGTAAAACCCAAGTTCTAATAAACTAGAATTATCCTCAAACATGCATTTGGGCTTATTTACTTTAAACAGGTCAAGTTTCATTAAGTGGTTCTGTTTTTGATTTGTGGGATATGCTTTTTGTGCTTCACCAACTCATGGTGTTCCCGTCCACCCACACACTCAAGTCAAACAAATACTGAAACCAGCACAGATGGAAATATTCTGAGAGAAAGTCAGACAGAAACTTTAAACAGTAAATGACATGTACTGTTTGTTTGTTTTTTTATATTTCTTGCTTGACTTTTCTATTTTGGGGGGAAAAAAACTTTTTTACATCCAGAAAGTGGCAAATTAACAATATTGTTTTTCTTGTAATTTATTAAGTTACTACAATAACATTGCCACAAACACTTTGAATCTGCCACTGATACTATTAATTTTCCCCATGACATTTTGCAGTTCCCACTGTGGTCAAACATATATATATATATATATATATATATATATAAACATATTTGTCTTTTAGAAGTTTTTCTATGTCCTTCCTTTGTTTTCATGGTACATATAAACACTGTGTGTGTATATGTTTTTTGTGAGGACTAGTTCTTAAAAAGAATTGAGCTTGTATTGAGCCACTCTTGTACTCAGTCAATGAAGCTGCATAACAAAGTCAAATCCTTACATCATCTTTATCACATTTCTGGCTGTCACAGTGGAGCTGAGTTGGAAAAGCCATCTGTCCAGGCCTAGAGGAATTGTACTGAACTTTTTCTTCGGCAGATTCGATATTGACCCCAGTGATGTTTCCAATTAGACGCTAGTTTGCTTTAAAAAGCAACGTCTCTCTTGGGAGTTAGAGTGGTTTCTCTCAGCCTCCAGGCAACAACTTCTTCCCACACAGCCACTATTGTCAACCACTCTTTTTTTCAAACTGCACTTCCCCCTTTTTTCTCTCCAAATGTCAAACTGAGTCACCCTGCAAGAGAAGAGTGAAGAGTGAAAAAGTGAAAAGAGTGGCCTGAGCAGGCCATTCATACAAGTGGCCACACACTGTGTGTGTGTGTGTGTGTGTGTGTGTGTGTGTGTGTGTGTGTGTGTGTGTGTGTGTGCATGCATGTACACGCATAACAGTTAATCTTGCTCGCATCATAAAGACCTGGCAGCTGTAAAAGGGTTCCATTCTTTACCACAGAGGCGTATTGTAAAACACCGCATGTCAGAGCTGATGTTCTAACATCTGAGTTTCTGTCTGTATCAGACAAACCTTTATAGATTCTCCAATGTGGCATTTACTGAGCCAATCATGTGGCAGCAGTGTGATGCATAAAACCCTACAGATACAGGTGAGGAGCTTCAGTTCATGTTCATGTCAAACATCAGGATGAGGAAAATGTATCACAGTGACTTTGACTGTGACATGATTGTTGGTCAGAGTGTTTCTCAACCTGCTGATCTCCTGGATTTTCACACTCAGTCTCTAGAGTTTTTACTCAGAATGGAGCATAAACAAAAGCATCCAGTGAGCAGCAGCTCTGTGTTATTGAGAAAGGTCAGAGGTCAGAGCAGAATGAACAGACTGGTTGGTGCTGACAGAAAGGTTACAGTCACTCAGATAACCACTCTTTACAACTGTGCTGAGCGGAGAAGCTTCAGAGTGAACAGCACCTTCAACCTACAACAGCAGAGACCACGTCAGGTTCCACTTCCTGTCACCAAGATCAGAAACCTGAGGCTGCAGTGGACTCAGACTCACCAACACTGGACAGCTGAAGACCTGGTCTGATGGATCTGGATTAGGGCTGAGGCAGGAGATGGTAGAGTCAGAGTCCATGGACCAACCTGCCTTGTGGCAACAGTCCAGGCTGCTGGTGGTGGTGGTGTGATGGTGAGGGGAAGGTTTTCTTCTTAATACCAATCAATCATGGTCTGAATGTCTCGGTCTATCTGAGTATTGTTACTGAACGTGTTCATCCTTCATGGCAGGGCTGGACTGGTAATCTGGCATATCAGGCATATGATTTGAATTTTTAATATTTATTTTTAAAAAACACCCCTCCACACAAACACACACATACATATACATCAATGACTGGCCCATATAACTGGGGAAGCAACCCATTGGTAAATTTTTTCCTTATGACACCAGACTGGCCCCACCTCTCCCCCTCTGTCCTCCCTGTGTCTCGTGTCAAACGCAGCTCAGAGCGCAGACCTGTGGAAGAGGGGAGGGAGACATTCAAAAATGGACAGACAGCAACATCAAAAACGGAAAAAGGGAGGTGCGGAGAAGTTGAGAGCATGAAAAATAAAGAATTTACATGCAGAGGCCGCCAAGTGTGCCAAAATCCCACATATGTTTGCTTCAGGGGGCTGCAACTCAACTTCTTGGCGTCTTTCGGTGCCATCGTCCAGCAACAGGTGGAAGGAGGAGAGAAAGACAGAGGAGCAGCAGGAGATGCAGGAGTGTGCCTGGAAGCCGAGAGAACAGTGAGCAGGAGAGTAGAGCTGAAGTGAAAGCAGAAGGTAGGACGCAGGTAAAAAGGGACACTAAGGGAGTAATGTTAGGCTGTGTGTGCTGAGATGTTGATGATGATGCTGATTAACGTTAATTTCATTAAAGTGAATGATAATAAGATAACGGTATCATAAAGTGAGACCGATGCTCACTCAGGCAATCAATGCCAAGCAGTGTAGCATAAGATATACTGATACATTTGTCCATGGCACAAAAAAACACAGCTGTAATACTGTAGCAGCCCTTGGCATCAATAATTGCAGCGTTGAGTTCGACAGGCACGTATTTTATTATCCTTCGGTACCGTGAAACTAAAAAACAGCAGCAAGAAGAAGAAGAATACAGTTCATCGCATATCAAAATACACATAAGCATTTAAGATTCACGCCAAACACAACATCAACCGGCGAACACTTCTCTATCTTAAAAACACACATTCATCATCGCACCGGCCACAATAATACTCAACATTTACATAAACCTACAAGTTTCATAAACCCACACACCATAACAATACGAAACTCAACTTTAAATAATCACTCAATACAAAATGAACATCAATAACACACCTCTCTTCGCCTACCAAGGGTGCAAAGGTGGCCCCATCAGCCGGCAACAGGCATCCGATCTCAGATAACAGCGCAAATCTCCACTCTAATTCCCATGATCGGCAACCAATGTCCAGCAGCATCCCATCGTGCAGCAAAGTGGCGTCTGACGTCAGCTGACGTCAGCATTCACCTTCTTCCTTTCACCCCACGAGGTGCGCCAAACCCCGGAATGTAAACATTAGGCGGCATCCGGCTCTGGTGGCCACTTACAAATACAGTCCGCATATTTAAGGGTACTGAAAAGGAGGTGGGGTGGGTGGTGTTCAACCGATCGAGAGGGGGGCGGGCTGAAATTGCCAGGGCCAATTTTTTGTCCCAGTCCAGCCCTGCTTCATGGCCACAGTTCACCATCTTCTAATGGCTCCTTCCAGCAGGATAATGCTCACAATGTCATAAACTGGTTTCATCAACATGACAGTGAACTTCAGTCCAGTCTCCAAACCTGAATCCAGTGCAACACCTTTGGGATGTGGTAGAACAGGAGATTGACAGCCTGAATCTGCAGAAATGATGTGATGCATCATGTCAACACGGAGCAGAGTCTCAGAGGAAAGTTTCAACATCTGCTGGGTCCATGACATGAAGAACTGAGGCCATTTGAGAGCTGAGGGAGGAACACATTTTTCTTGGTGAGTGTAGACTACTTTAAAATACTTTACACAAACCTCCTTGAGATGTGAAGTAGTAGAAAGGCACCTTCTCTGAACAAAAACATGTTTCGAAAAAATGAAATGAAAAGGCAGCAGTGTAACAGAGAAATCAATACAGAAGAAAGCACAGATAAAGTGTTATAGTTCAAGGTTTATAGATGGGTTGTTGATGAGAAAATGAAGTTCCTCTGTCGCATCTCCTTGAGTAAGTTTGTTTGAGTAAATTTTGTTTGGGTAGTTTTAATGTAGCAACTTTTTACTGTCACTTGAGTAGATTTTTAGAGAAAAATCATTTTTACTGTTACATTTGGATAGATTTTTCATAACCACTCTCACATCCTATGAAGGATCTTGTGGTCTGCTGGTCCCAGGTCTGCTGACTGTGGTATATCCACAGTGGTGTGCTGGTGTTGTTCTGTTTTTAAACCTATTATGTTCATTTTTACTCGTCATTTTTTCAGTTGATGCTTTTGGTCTCTAACATAAGTACATCTTTGACTTCTTGACTTCTTGATGTTTAATATAATAACAATCAGAAATAACTGACCCTCTCGTCTGGCTGGTAGGTGGCCTTTGGATGGAGCTAGGCTAGCTGTTTCCCCCCATTTCCAGTCTTTGCTAAGCTAAGCTAACGAGCTGCTTGTTCCACTTTGCTACACTTTTACAGTACAGACAATATAAATATTCCTAGCAAACTCTCAGCAAGACAGCAAATAAGCATATTTCCAAAAATGTATAGTTATTCCTTTGAAGGCCTGACTTCAAACATTCATCTATTGTAAACTAGTCTGCAGTCAGCTTAGCATTTAATTTAATACAGTCTGTGGGTTGTCTTATGCTCTCCACTCACAGTTAATATTGACACTATCCAGTTTGGGATGGTAAGACCAAATGTACATACATTGTATTTCAGTACAGTACAGTTGAGATTCATTTTCAGAAATGTCATGAGATCTTGGTGGTTTCCGGTTGATTGATTTCCATTCTTAGAGGTCTGTCGCCACCTTGGTCAAAAATTCAAACAGTCCTCCAAATTAATAGACAATCATGTTATGAACATGCCCTCTAGAACAACATGTCCATTTTTTTTGGAGCTGAGCTTATCAGCAGGTTGACATCATTTGTCTGTGCTTTCCAAAACCCTTTCAAATCTCTGCTGAAAAATAAGTATGTTTTATCAAGTGACATAGCTATTGTTAAGGTTTGCTTAAGCACAAAATTACTCGGTTAGGTGAGGTTAGGGGAATTTTATTGTCATGGTTACAATAACAAAACACTTGGTTAAGACTAGGCAATGATTGTGGTTAAAAGAAACCAGTGTTTACTGGCTTCTCTGTCCACCCCGACCTTCTCCCCATGTGACCTTTATGGCATTCAATCTGTTCCCCATGATTAACAACACAGAAATAAACCGTCTCTTTTGTGTTTGTCTGATGTGTAAAACTGCAGATTTAAGAGAGCACAAGAATATCCTCAGCCACAGTTTCCCATGAGCTGAGTGAGCTGAGGACTTCCATTATGACTGTGCGAGTGTTCACACATGAATAATGCAGACATGCTTGTTGACACCTCATTAATTGATAGGATCCGCCTGGTGTGGTACTTTCAACCTCCTTGGCATGGATAAATGGGAGAATGAAGTGCTGTGTGTTGCAGATGAGGCTACTTAAATAGCTTTCACACACACACACACACACACACACGCACGCACACGCACACCTTTGTGCTATCTTTGTGGAGACCCGTCATTGAAATAAGGCATTCCCTAGCCCCTAACCCTAAACCGAACTCTATCTTTAAACCAAGTGTTTACCCTCAAACAGCCCTTTAAACATTTGGGCTCTGGCATTTTGATGCTGTTGGGACCCAAGTACAGTGGGATCCCAGTTTTCAAACCCCATGAATATTGTAAAACAAGCCCACAGACACACACAGACAGAGTTGTAATCTATTAGTGCTGACGGATTGTTCCTAATGCAGTACTGCTCTGTGCTTATGTCTCAGACGGATCAATGTATTTATCCTCTTATGGGGGGTTGGCAGGTAGATCAGTTTTCTGAATGATTTACTGCTCCAGTGTTAAATCAAACCATATACTCTTTCTGGCTTTTACCAGCTGGATCAACTCAGTGCTTGATCTATAGGAATATATTTATTTCAAATAATAAATGGATGTGTTTGTGTCAGGGCTGGATCTGGTTCATCCTCACGACTGAAAAACACAATCATTCACCCTAAGGTTCTCATATACATAGAGAAGGCAGATCATTTTAGATGCCAAAAATGCAAATGGGTGGATGAATAACGCCTCCAGTGGACGACTTTGTTTCAGAAATGTCTTTTTAAAAAAGGATGAATTTTGGCTGTGAGGCAGCGAGAACATCAGTTAGCATTAATGAGGAGTGAAATGCTTGTGTTTAAGTTCACATCCTAATATAGTGATTTGAGAAATTTTGAAAAGACATTCACAGTTTCAGGCAGATGTCAGCAGAGGTCTAGAATAAGTCAAAGTTAACAGTTGTATTGAGACCCCTACACACAATGTGATAACAGTTACCTCATATGTTCATGACATCACATTGTGCAAGATGAGTCTAGAAAATTGCTTCTATCACTATTGATATAATGGCAGAGATACAACTTCAAGAACCCATGTCAAGTCCAGCAAACTTCTTGTTGGTTGGTGTAATTTTCTGTAATTTACTGTCCTCCTGTCACAAACGAGTCCATAGGTCGTCTGTGCAGCAGGTTATTATGACCCATAGTTAGGTTTTGTTGGTGACATCTAGTGCTCGTAGTAATTATGACATGAGTTTTCGATTCCCATGTGAAAGTACCAGTTAATGTTGTTGCTGTCGTCTGAAGGTGAGGAAGTACTTATAATACAAATCACGATCTTTTCCTAAACCTAAACAAGCCGATGGTGACGAAGGTAGATACACTGCAGTCCGTACAGTGTGCACGTTTATTATTGTAATCATGCTGGTAATGCCTGCCACCGTGGGGGACACTATTTCAGGAGACACTCCTGTGTGTCGTACCAGAGGGTTGATGGCTGTTCAAGTTGGAGACTGGCTGTTCTTCCAGTATCAGTGTCATCTAATGTAGCAGGAGACACATTACTAGAATTTGGTCCTAAATTTCAGACACTTTCAGAATTTTTACTCAGAGTGTCTTTGTCTCCAAAGCTCTGAGTCAGCTGTGTCTCACAATATGATCTAGGACTATTGCTGGTTTAGTCCACTAGGAGGCCAGAGGGCAAAAATAAACTTTGGACAATTGGGTACTTTGGTAATTTGGATCCCCATTTATGCATTTACACAGCCATACTGATAAAACCAGTTACCTGGTTTAATGTTTTGGCTGATCTATGTATTAGTGTTTCTGTTGGCCGCATCACAAATCTGATTGCGATCCATCTGGGTTTTCCTGGCTGCATGTAAATCAGGGTTGGCCCTCCTCCAGACCATAAGGAGGTGCTAATGCAACTGCAACTCTTTGGTTTAGTTACAACATTTACATCATATTATTTATATTTATCACGTGACTTCTTTATTAAAGTACTTAAAATACTTTGTTTGTTTTGCTGTGACCTGTAGTATTAAACCACATTTACAATGACTTCAGGACTGAAATCTAGATTCCCACTTTAAGTTTAGATGAGACTGATATAAAGCTTCAGCAAGTCTGAAACCACCAAACAAAGCACAGATCTTCATCCTGGCAGCTGTGTGGAATGATGTAGCTGTAATAAGTCTCCAGACTGCACACTCTCATCATGACATTCACGAGCTGGGACTGATTTGCAGGCATTTGGCACTGGGATCAGTCCAAAAGCTGCCCAGTCGAGCAGGTGGACATACAATAAGGTGAGGGATGATTGTGTGAAATGAAAGTGAGAGGTGTTTGTTGACAAAAGGCTTCATTACTGCTTGTTGAGTCAGCAGCTGACAGCTGTCAGTGTGCAGGAGGTGGCACTGTCCTCTGGCTCTTAGATCAAACTTCTTTGAATATTTAATCCATATGATGAACAGGACATACTGCACAGTCTTTAATTGAAGTCATTGTTATTTTTTTTATCACTAGCATTTAGCTTGTTAGCTCAGCTGTTGGTGAAGTTGTGCCAGGAATCTATGGGATGCCAAATGTAAAAATTTCGTTACAGTTGTTTAACTGATATATTTTGAATATTTAGCTCACTTTCCTCACATTTAGCTAATTTTCCTCTCATTTAAGACAGAAATTAATGTAAAAAATGTATGTATAGTATATGTGAAAAAATCAATCTTAAGTGTAAATTTTAAATCAATCTAATTGTTAAATCTAAAGCTAAATGTTAAATTTAAATATTATATCTAAAGCTAAATGTTAAATCTAAATGTTAAATTAGATTTATTTAATGTTAGCTTTACACTCGGTGACCCATATAGATTTAGATTTAACATTTAACATTAAGACTTAAGAGTCACATTGTTAACAATTAAATATAACATGTTTTACATAAATATCTCAAATGAGAGGAAAATGAGCTAAATGTGAGGAATATATAAAAAAAGTTGTAACCAAATTTACATTCGGCACCCCATGGATACCTTACTTTGCTTCTTAAAATCAAAATCTGAAATCCCTCATTTACAAAAGTATTCATACCCCTTAATTTGGAATTTAATAGAAGCCTCTTTGGCAGAAAAGTTTCAAATCTTCTTGGATAAATCTCTACAGCCGTTCAGCCAGTGTTTGGAGATCTGTTCAGTTTGTGTCTCATCAGATCAGAGAAAGTTTTCCTCATACTCTCAGACTGTCGTATGGCCTTTGTTCAAACAAACTCTATTATAAAGGCCTGTTTGGTGGGTGAGTTCTCTTCTTCCACGGCTCTTTTAAAGTGACCGTTGGGGTCTTGGTAAACCCCCTGACCGCTGCCCTTCTATCCCAGTTTGGTCAGAAGACCAACCCCAGGTTGAAGCTTTACAAAAACTGCTGCTATTATTTGATTGGTCTGCAGAGATTTCCTAGGACATCATTGCTTGGTTTTTATCCCGCATGCAGTGTGAACTATGGGAACAAACAGGATGCACCATAATCATCCGCAACAGACCAATACTTTTGTAAATGAGACGATTTTAATGATTTAATTTGCAAACATTTCTAAAAACACGTTTTCACTTCTAGAACACAATCTATTATATATTTAAAGGCAAAAAACAGACACAGATTGTAGATATAGATATTGTGAATAGGAAAGAGGAAAAGCAATAGAAAATATTCCTTGTAGGAATTCCTTATAGGAATATTGAATGAATATTATATACAATGGTTAACTAAGTGAACTAGTGCTCCAGATGTTTTGTATATTCATATAGTTTTGGTTTTTTATTTGACTGTTGATGCTGATATAATAACGTTCATGCTATCCTACTGATACATGTCAATATACTGTATTTAAGTAGTTCCATACACTGTTGCCCCATCATCTGCACCTGGAGAGAGACACAGCTGTCAGACTAGAGAACTCTTTGTCTCAACAGGATACTGACATACACTATGTATGATAACTACATAAATTACTTAATATTTTAACAACTCTACTCTGCTGCTCAGCAATTTGGCACATTTTAAAAAGCCAACCTTAAAAGCAGAATCTTGCTTTTACTGGTATGCTTTGCCAAAAAAATACTTTGATCACTTTCTAATTTGAAACAGGAGAAAAAAGAGCAGCTTTCCACTCCTACAACTTCAGACTGATGGAGGTCATGCAGCCTTGCCTTTTTTAAGCCTTGTGTTCCTGCTGAGACAAAGAATTTATCAGCTCAACCTAAACTACACAGAATACTGCTGCCTTCATCCCGGTAACAATATAAAGGCTCAGTCACACCAGCAATTAGAACCAATCAGCGAGGTCTTGTCTTCTGCGAATCTCCGTGAGGTTCTGTGCAGACCATCAGAGTACAGCTCACAGTTTATTTAGATACCCAGCATATAAACAAAACCACCTCTGAATATATCCAACATTTTGTTTTGTTTCAACGTATTTACAAGAAAAAAGGAAGCTTTGAATTGATGCAGTATGTGGCGTGCACTTTCCTGTGTGCACTCTGACCACCAAAATCTAATCACTTCATCATTGAGTCCAAATGGACAATTGTGCCAAGGTGAATGTGACAGGTGAATGTTTGTGCCAAATTTGAAGAAGTTCCATCATGCTGTTACTGAGATGGTTTTGGCTCTGACTTTATTAAATTTTAAAAAACTGTTAAATATTAGGTTTTTGTGTCCGGAGACATATTGTCTTCAGGTCGTCCATCTGTCCCATTCTCGTGGACACAATATCTCAGTAACGCCTTGATGGAACTTCTTCAAATTTGGCACAAACATTCACTTGGACTCAAAGATGAACTGATTAGATTTTGGTGCTCAAAGCTCAAAGGTCATGGTCATGTGTAGGGGTGAGATCACCTTTTGGCACATGTAGCCTGCTTTTAGGACACATTACCCCGGTTTTTAGGCTAATTTACCCTGTGTTAGCTCGGGGCCAAAGAAGCAGCTGCCACTGTGTCAGAATGGGATTCCAGAAGATTCCACTCAAGTAGCTCTTTCATTGTGCCATCTGCTCAGTCTGCTCCAGTCTCTGTCTCTGGTTTTAAACGTCCATCTGTCGCTCTCAGACAGATGATCGCTTTCTCTTAAATACAGTATGTGACAGTGAGGTAGCTTACTGTAAGATATGAACACAGTCGTCTGCACATGATGGGCGAGGATGTAAGAGAGCATGAGGCAAGCAAAACAACTGTGTGCTTAAGCTTATTATGAATATAGATGTGGGGGAGGGGGTTACTTACCTGTAATTCTAACAATATATTATCCATTTTCATAATATGATTTCAGCCCAACCCTAAAGTGGACTGTACCATTTCTGAACCTTGATGTTAGTTGAATGTCTGGTCTGCCTGCCTCACTCCATCAATGGCTCTGTCCTCAAGTGTCTGCTCTGATGTGTTGTGCAGACATGGTCATTAAATGTAAATAACAGTAGCTAAATATCTACATTGTTTAATACACTTTACTTTCTTACCTTCAGAGTTTCTGGCTTAGATTGTGTCAAGTATCTACAGATGAACGTTAATGTCAGCTAGTTTCTCACTTTAGCCTTAATTTACAGTTTAGCTAACTCATGTTAGCTAGTTTCTCACTTTAGCCTTAATTTACAGTTTAGCTAACTCATGTTAGCTAGTTTCTCACTTTAGCCTTAATTTACAGTTTAGCTAACTCATGTTAGCTAGTTTCTCACTTTAGCCTTAATTTACAGTTTAGCTAACTCATGTTAGCTAGTTTCTCACTTTAGCCTTAATTTACAGTTTAGCTAACTCATGTTAGCTAGTTTCTCACTTTAGCCTTAAGTTACAGTTTATCTCTATTAGCTCGCTGATAGCGTGCCCTTAGCATGTCCAGTGTTAGCTTGTGAGCAGAGAGACAGTGGTCAGCCCTATAATGATGAATGTCACTGACTGACTAACTGAGTGATCATATTTCCACCATTGGTAAGTCAAATGCCACGTGAGAAGAAATATTGTACTTCTACTCCACTACATTTATATGACAACTTTTTTTTTTTTTCAGGCTTTTTGTGCCTTTATTGATAGTGCAGTAGAGAGAGACAGGAAATGGGGAGGCAGA
>NW_019525661.1:1582216-1582549 GCF_002814215.2 Seriola lalandi dorsalis | reverse complement strand
GTGTGACAGAATTAAATGTTTTTTTATCTTGTGATGTCTGCATGTAAACTAAAGTCACCGCCTGGTGTTGTTTCTTCCACCAATCAGTTGCAGGAAATATGGTCACAGTCTCTCCTTCCTAAGTTACAGCATTGAACAATGGCCAGAGGTATTTTAGCAGAACATTATGATGTCACAGTGACCTGAACCTTTGACTACCAAAAACTTATCAGATCATTCAAGTGCATGTTTGTGCCAAATGTAATGAAATTTCTTCTGGGTGTTCCTGATATAGGGTGTGAGGTCACCGTGACCTTGAACTTTGACCACAAAAAAAGAAAAAAAAAAAAAAAA
>NW_019525661.1:1579231-1582196 GCF_002814215.2 Seriola lalandi dorsalis | reverse complement strand
AGGACTGTAGCCTCTACACATGGGGCAGACGCTCATCCAACTCAGCTACTCGACGCCCCTATATGACAACTTTAATTAAACAAGTAAGATACTGTAATCACTGTAAAACTTGAGTTCACTGAAGCACACGCCTGCACTGTACTGGGTTCACTTTCGCCATGGAGAAAAACATGAGAGCAGAATACAAACACTCTGAAATTGTTTCTATAATAAGAATTTGAACGGTCAACTCCAATAAATGTGTGTGGAGTCAACAGGAAGTCAGGCACTGGCTCAGTCAGAGGAAGTCTCTGACATGTCTCAACTGGCCTGGCTGGTTAAGGACTCGGTGTTCGTGCTCAATAGGCCTGAAAAGATAGATGCCAGTGAGCAGCTTTCATAGGAATGAATTTGGCACCAGCTTGGAACACAGTATACAGTTCTTCTTAATACGTCCATGGTCAAGACACTGCTGATGTGCTGGCTAACAGTACAAAGAAAACAGTGGTGCAGGTGTTTTGACATGTTTCCAGTGCTGTTGCTGTGTATTGACAGGCATCATATGTCACATCCTGAGACAGGTGTTGTCTAAACTTTGTAAGCTTCTGTTGCCTGGAAAACTATCCTCAACTGAACTCAAAGTGAACCCAGAAAAAGAGAGGTAAATTAAAGTAAGAGAGCAGCAGAGAAGCAATGAGCAATTATTATAGACATTTAGAGGAAATGATGGCGCAGTCATCACAATAGTTAGCACCTGTTCAGGTACAAGCTCATGATTCTGACATGTGCATTTCTGTGAGTATATGTTGTGTAGAGACTTATGAACCAACAGCTTTTTCTTTTTTGCACATGTGGCCAGGAATTGCAATTTACAAATGCCAGTGGACATACATGGTTTTGTCAAAGTGAGATGGTGTTTAAGAATTTAAAAGTAAAACATTTAAAATTGTAAATGAACATTAAAACAAAAAACAGAAGTGTCACTTGTACCTTCCATGTGTTTTGAAACTGTGTGACAGAATTAAATGTTTTTTTATCTTGTGATGTCTGCATGTAAACTAAAGTCACCGCCTGGTGTTGTTTTCTTCCACCAATCAGTTGCAGGAAATATGGTCACAGTCTCTCCTTCCTGAGTTACAGCATTGAACAATGGCCAGAGGTATTTTAGCAGAACATTATGATGTCACAGTGACCTGAACCTTTGACTACCAAAAACTTATCAGATCATTCAAGTGCATGTTTGTGCTGATATAGGGTGTGAGGTCACCGTGACCTTGAACTTTGACCACAAAAAAAGAAAAAAAAAAAAAAAAAAAAATATATATATATATATATATATTTTATATATATTTATATTTATATATATATATTTTATATATATATATATTTTATATATATATTTATTTATATATTTATATATTTATATATATATATATATATATATATATATATTATCTAAACAAATTCCCTCAAGGAAGTCTTGAGATATTACATTCAAATGGCCAGAAAACCTGTTTTTTGATTTCACTGTGACCTTGACCTTTGACCATGAAAATCTAATCAGTTCATCCTTGAGTCCAGGTGGAAAGTTTCCTCAAGGTGTTACTGAGATGTTACATCCAAGAGAATGGGACGGACGGAAAGGAAAACTACACTACACTACATGATCATGAGATCACTGTCCAAACAGTACAGTTCAGAGGGTAAAGCCTCCAACATTACATATAAGTAGAACATTTGCCCAGTTTGCTCACATTTGACATAATCTCATCTAGATAACTAACACTCAGTGTGTGTGATCATCCTCGTATATTTCAAAGGACTAAAAACCTTGTATTTAAAATGCAATTATGTTCATCCTCGATCAGAGGATGTGCCAATATAAATGGTAATATCATTTTAGGATGGGAAGGCAGCAGATACCTGTAGAATCAGTGCAACACATTCAAATGTTGTGTTCGGTGAACCTGCAGGAGCTGTAGCCTGAAGGGCATAGAGTTCATCCTCATACGACACAACCAGAATTATACATGTTTGGAAAGTCTTTGCATATTTAAGAAAATACACAATTTGCATATGTTACAGGCATACAGAAAAGATCTGCCATGGTTATGAGCCATCAAAGACTCTGACCCACATTCAACCCTTCAGTTATACATATGTTTCTCCAGTGAAAATCTGCAATATGCAACAAATTTTACCTTTCAAAACACAGATTTATACCAACACAGAGCACATGAAAACACAGTAATATTCTGTCATTGCAATATGCAGTGCAAGGAAGAGACTCTTAAATAAGCATACACAATTTTAAGTAGAGTGAGGCCTGTGACAAAGGTGAAAGAATTTGCATGATGAATAAAGTGAGTGGTTCTTGTTTCAGACCTGTCAGTGGATGTGTATTGATTTTCTATGAGTCCCCTGATTTCCTGCTAAAGTCCAAAGATGTGCAGGTTAGGTTCAGGTGTGACCCTAAATTGCCTGTAGGTGTGATGTGAGTTAAAATAGTTGCCTGTCTCTATGTGTCAGTCCTGTAATCGACTGGCACTGGCAACGGTACCGACAGGGAACAGGCAGATCTCAGGAAACGGGTAACAGAAACGGTGTCTCTCCGAATGACAGTCAGGAAAACTCTGATAATTAACTCACTGGGGAAGAAAACACACTGGCAAAGCGCAAAAGGGACACAGTAATATTCTGTTGGGAATAACGAGACACAGGTGAAACACGTTAGGGAGAAGGCAAGTAATCACACGGGAGGAAGTAAAGACACAAGAGGGAAACTACCAAAATAAAACAGGAAATGACAAGACAGACATAAAACACTAAGGCCTGGGGACCGTTGTGACACATGGGCTCAGTCCTAACCCCAGCGGCCATGGGATCAAGTCTGACCCACAGCCCTTTGCTGCATATCATCCCCTTTCTCTCTCCCTGACTTTCCTGTCTCTCTCTCACTGTACGACTGGAATAAGGGCAAAAAATG
>NW_019525661.1:1576816-1579181 GCF_002814215.2 Seriola lalandi dorsalis | reverse complement strand
GAAACTACCAAAATAAAACAGGAAATGACAAGACAGACATAAAACACTAAGGCCTGGGGACCGTTGTGACACATGGGCTCAGTCCTAACCCCAGCGGCCATGGGATCAAGTCTGACCCACAGCCCTTTGCTGCATATCATCCCCTTTCTCTCTCCCTGACTTTCCTGTCTCTCTCTCACTGTACGACTGGAATAAGGGCAAAAAATGACAGATTATCAAAAGACAAATTCTAATAACTTTGGTTTATGACCAAATACCTGCAAAACCAATGACGCTCCCATCAGCCTCAGCTGAACAAGTCTGTGTCCAATGCTAACTGTTAAATGCTAGCATGATTACACACTAAAGTAGAGAGAATGGTAAACATCAAATTAGGAGTGCACGTTCGCAAGTTGCTGCTGGTATCCCTCTTTTTTTACTCTTACAATTCTCGTTCTCTCTCTCTTTCTTTTCTCTCTGCTGTACTTTAAAGTGTCTGACAGTGAAACTTGCTTCTGTTGGTACAACTACACTGCTGAATACATGGCATTGAGGAAGTAATCAAGCTGCAGTAGCGTGATTGACTCAGTCATTCAACATCAGTCCTTTACATTCTGCTTTTCCCCTAAAGATTGTTATGTTTCATTAAAAAGTAATATAATTTCCTTTGGTCTATATTTCAGCTGAGGTAGCCTGCCTCTGCTTATATACAGTCTGTGAATCCCACTAGTCCTGCCTCCGCCCACGTCATCTAATCCACCCAATCACTGCCTGAGTTCCTGGCCCACTTTCACTTCTCTTCCCATTCATAAAGCCTGTTCTCTCATTCTCTTTGTTGCTCATCTCACAGGCCCCTACCACCACCACCACCACAGTTCCTACTTCTGCCAGAGAACTCAAGACTCACTGCTGGGTCAGGCTCACGCTCCCTCCTGCTGAGTGCTTTGCCATCATCTGCCCCAGAACCTGGACCTGAGGAGCCGTGGAGTCTGAGGTGGAGCTATAACTCTCAGTAAGATCATGTTGCATATCATTCATGGAGGCAACATCTGTTACAGTTAAACATCTATGCAAAGTATGTCCTTGAAAATGTCACACAGAGCTCAATCACCACCTTTCACTGTATCAAATAGAGAGACAGCGTTAATTGCAATACTACTTCAAATCTTCATGTCACAGTGTTGATATAAGTGTCCATAATGCAGTGGTTCTTAGCATTTTCAACCCACGACCCCCCCAATACTCACACACTGCAGTGACCCACACACTGCAGTGACCCACCTCACCTCGGTGCCCCGTTGGCACTGCTGTCTACACAGTCTCACACTCACAGAGCTTGGCGTGTATTAGCGCATGAGACATGACAGTTACCAGACGTCTGATATTTCTGACCGAAATCTGTCGAAGCCTTCAGCACCTCACGCTTTTCAGTTGAATTTGATGGTGATATTTTAAGTTGGCCCAACCTCACATATCTCTTCTCACATTTATATTTTATTCATGTGGAAGACGCTTTTATCCAAAGTGACTCACAAGTGAAGGACATCACTAAAGCGTAGTGGGAGAGCTTGGTGTAAGTAGTAAGTACTACATCTATTTAGTAATTGAAGGAGATCAAATGAAGAAGTGCAGGTAGAGTTACAGTAAGAGCTGGTTAGACTTGTTAGGGTGTTAGAGGTGTTAGGAGAGGAGGTCTCTCTGAAGAGAGGAGTCTTCAACAGATTCTTGAAGAGAGAGAGACGCTCCTGCTCTGATAGTGTTCAGTAGCTTGTTCCACCATCAGGGAACCACAGACTGTCAGTCTGGACTGAGACTGTCTTCTGTGCAGGGATGGTGATGACAGACCACATTCATCAGAGGAACACAGTGGCTTAAAAGGAGCATAAGGCTGAATGATTTAGTTCAAGTCGATAGTGCAGGCCCAGAAGTCTCTCTGAAGGCAGCGTTAGGGACTGAATCTGATTCAGGAGGTCATGGGTAGACAGGGGAGGTCAATGAGTGGCAGAGTGACATGTGACTTTTTAGTCTGATTGAAGACCAGACAGGCTGCTGAATTCTGGACCATGTGTAAGGGTTTTACTGTGTGTGAAGGGAGACCCACCAGAGGAGCACTGCAGTAGTGGAGTACTGAGCCAGATAAGACCTGATTTTTCTGATGTGATATAGAGCAAAGAGACACCACCAGGAGATGGATACAACGTGGTCAGAGAAGGAGAGCTGGTCATCAGGTTTCCGTAGACCTTGGTTGGGGTATGAGAGGAAGAGTTGATTTTGATATTGATATCATGATGGAGAGACTGATGGCCCGGTCTGACTAGGAGTTCAGTCTTACAGAGGTTTAGTTGAAGGTGGTTAACGTTAAGCACCTGCCGCTGTTCTTTGCCAC
>NW_019525661.1:1576016-1576710 GCF_002814215.2 Seriola lalandi dorsalis | reverse complement strand
GAAACTACCAAAATAAAACAGGAAATGACAAGACAGACATAAAACACTAAGGCCTGGGGACCGTTGTGACACATGGGCTCAGTCCTAACCCCAGCGGCCATGGGATCAAGTCTGACCCACAGCCCTTTGCTGCATATCATCCCCTTTCTCTCTCCCTGACTTTCCTGTCTCTCTCTCACTGTACGACTGGAATAAGGGCAAAAAATGGAAATAAATAAATAAATAAATGGTGCAGAGAAGACAAATTCTAATGACTTCCTTTGGTCTATATTTCAGCTGAGGTAGCCTGCCTCTGCTTATATACAGTCTGTGAATCCCACTAGTCCTGCCTCCGCCCACGTCATCTAATCCACCCAATCACTGCCTGAGTTCCTGGCCCACTTTCACTTCTCTTCCCATTCATAAAGCCTGTTCTTTCATTCTCTTTGTTGCTCATCTCACAGGCCCCTACCACCACCACCACCACAGTTCCTACTTCTGCCAGAGAACTCAAGACTCACTGCTGGGTCAGGCTCACGCTCCCTCCTGCTGAGTGCTTTGCCATCATCTGCCCCAGAACCTGGACCTGAGGAGCTGTGGAGTCTGAGGTGGAGCTATAACTCTCAGTAAGATCATGTTGCGTATCATTCATGGAGGCAACATCTGTTACAGTTAAACATCTATGCAAAGTATGTCCTTGAAAATGTCACACAGA
>NW_019525661.1:1569729-1575966 GCF_002814215.2 Seriola lalandi dorsalis | reverse complement strand
CTGGGTGGAGTACTGAGCCAGATAAGACCTGATTTTTCTGATGTGATATAGAGCAAAGAGACACCACCAGGAGATGGATACAACGTGGTCAGAGAAGGAGAGCTGGTCATCAGGTTTCCGTAGACCTTGGTTGGGGTATGAGAGGAAGAGTTGATTTTGATATTGATATCATGATGGAGAGACTGATGGCCCGGTCTGACTAGGAGTTCAGTCTTACAGAGGTTTAGTTGAAGGTGGTTAACGTTAAGCACCTGCCGCTGTTCTTTGCCACAGTTGGTCTGCTTCCAGCTGGAGGAGATGACTTCTCCCTCCAGTATTCACACACACTCATTTCACTAACGCGCTCAAATGTGTTTTATAAAGACTACATTGTAATACCGCTAGTACGGATTTAATGGACAAATCATTAGCAAAAAGTATTAATGAATTTCTTCATTATTTGCCTGAAAATAATCTTGTGACCCCCTGGGGGGTCCCGACCCCCAAGTTAAGAACCATTGCCATAAAGAACCAAGGTAATTCATCAAAGTCAACCCACCGACCTGAACCTGAACATCATGTATGTATTTGGATCTCGGATTGCAGTAGGATATTTCATTTACATGTAAAATGATACAAATCGTCTTCCAGTGTGAGTCTGGGATGACTGTGGTATTTTTGTGAGAATTGGAAACAACTAAATTGGTAAGAAAAAGTGGGGATAGCTCACAAAAAGGCTGTTACCTGATGCCAGGTACCGTGTTTTGACTGCAGAATGCTCTCAGTAACAGCTCTGCCTCGCTGTCAGTGAGGCATGACGATGGGCTGATAAAGCTTTCAGCAGCAGAGACAAACAGAAAGGAAACGACAAATGATTGATGTTTTTTCCCAAAGTGAGTGACCTGTGTTTGAAGAGTGATGGGACAGAAAGAGAGCAGCAGCTCGGATATATTCAGTACTGCACACCTTTACCTGCTTGTGAAATGCTGTCATCAACAACAAACTACATGCTCTGCAAGCCATGTGCTACAGTCAAGACGCCACCTGCTGTATGCCTCTCTCAGAGATATGAGGAGTAAAAATATGCCTGCTCTCTCCACAGCTGCACCTCGGAGATAAGTCACACACACAATTGTGAGAGGAAGAAAAGAAGCCATTTATTTAAATTTGAAATGTGGAGTTTTCACAGGTGAAGAGAGGGAAACTGAAAGCCGGAGACAAGACACAGTTTGAAGATGTGTGACGCAGCACTTTCCACATTTCACTGAGCAGATAATTAAGCTTTCAGCACCGACGTTCAGAGTTAATTTAAGGTGGTGCTTTAAAAAAAATAAACACGAGTTGTCTTCATTTACCTGAGTGAACGTTTGGTGTGTCACAACTTTGAACTGTGATTAAGCAGGAAAGCTTCTAAGATGGGAGGCATCCTATTTATTTTTCATTCATTGTGTCATCCTGGGTCTGAGTGTGACTCTTTACCTACAATCCCTGCAAATCCTAACGATATTCAGAGGTCAGGTCTCATGGTATTAACCTGATTTGAATAATTTCCTCTCTTCAGAAAACTTACTCAGACTTAACTTTAGAACACTGTCATATTGTGATGCATCACTCAACAGAAGATAAGTTACAAACATCTATACTTAAATACGTGAATAACTGATTGTATTTACTTATCTTCAAGGTAGAATATACAGTTTTTAGATTAGTGTTTGTGTGATATATTGACCTTTATTATGTTTTTCAGGTTGTCCGTCAGTCCATACATACCTATGTCTCATACTCATGGACACAATATCTCAGTAACACCTTGATAGATCTTCTTCAAATTTGGCACAAACATTGACTTGCGGTTTTGGCCTTGTGAAGGCAATATTTTGTTAATGTGTTGAGGGAATTCTTTCACTTGGACTCGAGGACAAACTAATCGATTTTGGTCGCTAAAGGTCAAAGGTCGAGGTCAGTGTGACCTCACAAAACACTTTTTAGCAATTAGTCAAGACTTTACACAGCAATTAAGACAAAATTTCACATAGATGGTTCATACTTTCTATGACTGGATAAATAGGGATGTAATCTGAAATAGTCTTAGTGGATGAGGCAGACAACAACTAGGAGGTGATTCTAGTTTTTACTAAGAACTGATTTGATGAATTCATAGTTAAGACAAAAAGGTTGATAAACTGAGGGTCTAAATCTATGTTGATGTGAGGTGACCTTGACCTTGTAAACAGGACTCTTTATTACCCTTAATTAATCACAATAGAACAAAACATGTAGTGTCCACATGAAGCACAATGGTTCAAGTGATGAAGACAATTATATATTTCATATAAAGATGATTGAAACCGTTTGTGTCAGTCTTGCATGTGTTTATGTACAAAAGAAACAATATGCAACAGGCAGCTGCAATGAAAAAAGACTCTTGTAAATTTCTTAGGCCTCATGTCAGGATGTAGCATGTGCACTAATAATCGTTAAGGAAGATGTTGAATCCAACAGACACAGATTAGCTCTGATTTATTTTTCCTGTTATTGTTATCATCATATAAGATCTGATGTAACAGATAGGCTTGGAAATTTTATCTCAGGCTGTTTTAGTGTTTTTTTTCTTTCCTCCCGGCCCACCCAGTGTAATAAATAGTTGTATAATAAATCAATCCCTCCCTATTCTTGTGGGCCACTCAATATGTATGTGGTGTGACAGGCTGGGGTGAGACTCAGATCATATATCTGCTGAGATGATGGCAGAATAAATCACAGCTTTTACAGTAGCAGGCTGGTCACTCTTTAGCCTTCCTTTTCTCTCCCCCTCCGCCTCAGTGATACGATTCTCTCTTTCAGGCTCACTCCCTCAGGGCTGCCTATTTGTAACTCAGAGATGATGTCCTTTCAGGTCTGTAGCCCCTATTTCGTCTTTGTCCTGTAGCACACTACTTTAACTGGGCTGCATGGAGCATTTTAAGATCAATGAATGACTGCAACATTAATTTCTACATTAATTTGACACATTAGCATAATTGCCATGGCTAACAAAACACACAGAAGACTGGCTGCCTCAGCAAGTGTCTTGATAGGATTTTACATGTGGAACCACCAGATCTGATTTTGCAGAAAGCTTCACAAAGATACATACGACTGTTTGCACTTCACAATGAAGCCATAACTTTATTTGACTTTCATCATTCTATCTGCATAATTTCCTCTACATCTCAGGGCTTTGCCTATAAATGTTGAGGAATTCTGAGAATTTGGTGATTTTAAAAAATACATTTAATTGAATTTTAGTCTAAAACAAGAGTCAAGTCAATTTTATTTATATTGTGTCAAATCAAAACAGAAGTTATCAAGTATAAGGGCACTTTTTATATAGAGCAGGTTTCTATGAATACTAAATACTAAACAATATTTGTTCATATCAACAGTGAAACAGTTTTTGGAAAAGCATTCCTCCTGTCCACTGGCTGTGAAGTGATTCTTTCAGTGTGTGTTTTTCTTGCTAACCATCAGTACAGTGATAGTAATACAAAGGAAATGTTCTACAAACCTGTAACTAACTCATAACTCAGACCAGTGAAGGTTCATATTATCTTATCTTCAACTGAAGCCAATAGAAGAGAGATTTGAAAAAAATATGAACCTATTCTCAAACAACATTTCATGATTACAGACACGTTGAACATAGTGGATTTTTAAAGGCTGGTTCTGATTTGATTCAGTAAATTCAATGTGACTTCAAGAGGCAAAACAGTCAATAAAACAATGAGGTTCAGTTAATATAAAATATAAACTGCTCAAAAAAATTAATTGAACACTTAATCATCACAGTATAACACCAAGTCAGTTAAACTTTGGGGATATCAATTTGTCCATTTAGAAAGCACAAGTGATTGTGAATCATTTGCACCTGCTTTGGTGCAAATGAAAGTGACAACTGGTGCAATGGAGAGGCAAAAGCAAGACGACCCCCAAAATGGGAATCGTTTTACATGTGGTGGCCACAGACAATTGCTCTCTCATGATCCTTCCTGACTGATTCTTCTCTAGTTTTGTGTTTTGCTAGTGTCCTGGTCACTACTAGTCTCATGTGTTTCACGGAGACCTGGTTAAACGTGGATTTACCCGGCTTCACTGCAGTACGAGCGGACAGAGACGCCAGAGCAAGTGGAAAGAATAAAGGTGGAGGACTGGTTCTGCTTGTGATCAATAGATGGTGCAACTCTGGTCATATCACAGTGAAGGAGATTCTCTGTTGGGATATTGAACTGTTGGCAGTTGGTCTTAGATAGTACTATGTACCGAGGGAGTTCTCACACATCGTCGCCATTGTTGTTTGCATTCAACCGCCTGTGATGTCATTCACGAGACTATTGCGAGAGTACAGACCCAGCACCCTGATGCATTCATTGCAATATCGGGGGATTTTAACCATGTCACTCTCACCTCTCACCTGACTGGCTTCACTCAGTATGTTGACTGTCCCACAAGGGAAAATAAGACACTTGATCTGTTGTATGCAAATGTCAAGGAGGCCTACACTGCTTCACCTCTACCACCATTTGGCAGATCAGATCATAATCGGGCCAGGTAGTTACATGAGGATTATGTTCTTTGATTTTTCAAGTGCATTGAACACCATCCAACCCCCCATTCTTAAAGACAAGCTGGAAGGGATGGGGGTGGATCCCTGCTTCACGTCCTGGATTGTGGATTACCTGACAAGACGACCACTGTAAATCAGGCTGGGTAACTGTGTCTCAGGGACAGTGATGAGCAGCACTGGGGCTCCACAGGGAACTGTTCTGGCTCAGTTCCCGTTCACCCTGTATACAGCCGACTTTAAATACAACTGTTGTCCTGCTACATCCAGAAATCCTTGGATGACACAGCTATTGTGGCGAGTATCAGGGCGAGTATCAGGAACAAACAGGAAGAGGAGTACAGGCATCTGACGATGGCCTTCAGTGAATGGAGATATCCTATCATTAACCTGATGTCTTACCTTGGTTCTTTTGAAATATTGACTTGGCTCATACCCACTCCTATCAGCTTCAGTTGTAGAGTGTGTTTAGTACTAGTTAGCACATGTCTGACACGCTAACATGGTGAAAATAGTGAATATTATACCTACTACATTAGCATGATGTCATTGTGAGCATGCTTACATGGTGAATATGGCATTTAGCTCAAAGCACTGCTGTGCCTTTACATGGCTCACAACTGTGTTTGTATTTGTTTTAAACACCAAAGACTAAAGGACTGTTTTGTCCGGACACATGGGAGTTTTTTTTCTTCTATATTGTCACTCTTGTTTTGGATTCATGTTCTGCTTGTCTCATACTACATGTTCTTTTTGTCAATCTTTGTAGCTTTACTGGGAGTTTATTCCCTGAAAACTTTTTAGTTGTACATACTCTGTCATGTCCTCCTTTGTAATTGTAATACAGGACCATAGGCATAGCACCATGTAATGCCCTTGGTTTAACATTTTGATGTTAATCATTTTGAAGTGTGAATGCCTGTGGGCATGGCTCATCCAATGGACTGACCTAAGTTTCTTTCCAGTTCCTTACCTCCTCATCTTCTCTGTCTGGTGTCTTCAGTGGATGCTGCAGGAAATTTGAATCATGGGTTACTCTTCTTAGCTGTAAAACTACCTAGCAATGTTTTTGTTTTCATGGAAACTACATGTGATCTTATATTGACAGACAAGATATAAATGTCTTTTTGCATTTCACTTTTGCTAGGAATATAGCGAGAGAGAGAGAGAGAGAGAGAGAGAGAGAGAGAGAGAGAGAGAGAGAGAGAGAGAGAGAGAGAGGGAATAACATAAGTTGGGAGAAAATAGTAGTTACCTGGTTGTATTCAATTGTTGGACTTGGTTGGTTAATATACTAATACACTGGTTAATGAAATAAGGAATAACAGTGAGTTAAGCTGTGGATGTCTGTGGATGCTACTTTCAATAATGATAAGGCTCTCTGTCTGTAACAGTTGGTTCCTCCAGAGGCAGAAAATGCTATAAAATCATCATATATCAATATTTTATATTCTGCTTTTTTTTGCATACATCTCTTAAACCACTTCAGTTCTGCTCAAACCTATCAAATGTTTATTAGTTTTCAGGATTTTAACCCTTTAAATGCCCGTTTGAAGACATGTTGCCTCTTGTTTTATTAAAAAAACAACACAGAATATGAGATATTTCCCACATAATACATGATGGAGGGATGTGACATTGTTTTATATCAGAGTCTT
>NW_019525661.1:1568278-1569338 GCF_002814215.2 Seriola lalandi dorsalis | reverse complement strand
CAAATGGATAACTGTCCCCCAGCCGTTCACTATGGCTCAGTCTATTGTCCCAGACCCGTCCTGTGTCAGTAGGCTCACCATATTCTGAAATACCAATAGACGCACACCACTACAGCAAACTTTGGAACTAAGGACTTAAGTGAATTTTCTTCGACACTTGTTTCAGTCTAGCATCAGCTGGTTTCAGTCTAGTATCAGCTGGTTTCAGTCTAGCATCAGCTGGTTTCAGTCTAGTATCAGCTGGTTTCAGTCTAGCATCAGCTGTTTTTTTCAGTCAGTCGTTGGCTGTTAATACAACACTTCCTGTAACCAATTAAAAAATGAAAAAATGAAACTTAAAGCCCTCTTGCATTCCAGTGGACAGAAATCCTTTATGATCCCACATGATTTTTATTGCTGTACTGCAGTTAGAGTATTGTCTAATTTCCTGTTGCTATGTTTCTGTTGTTTACATGTTTTTCAGATCTGCTAGTTTCTTTAGCAGTTAGCAACGACTTCTCTATCACTCTTGTGCTTCTTTGCTGTATTTCTTTTTTGTTGAACATTTCTCATCTTAACCTGATTATATCCTTATATCCCCCCCTTTTTAGAGTTCCTGAAATTATACAAATAAAAAAAGCATCTGTTCTGGTACACAACATGTTTCAAAAATATAATGTAACCTTGAATTTTGTCATGTGTGGACAAATGTAAGGTAATATGTAATCAGATGTCTGAGGTAAAGCAACTCATTATTTATCCTTTGGAAATCACTGGTGGTGCAGCAATTCCTGGGAGTGTTGGTTGTAAGCCTTCAACAATACAGGCTTTATAACCCACTCCCACTCCAGAGTAATTGGTTTGGAATGACACTTAATGTGGTAGACCCTCCATGCAAACACGCAATCACAGTGAAAGTGGGTAAGCACCCTCTACTTACAGAAGCAGGATTGGAATTGGGCCTTGGAGAGAGACAATGAGACACAGGTGCAACTAATTGGGGTGGGGCAGACAATCTGGGGGGGGGGGTTGGGGGGTGAGTTGATTGTGTCAAAAATCACTCACTCTACTCATCAGTGGA
>NW_019525661.1:1567216-1568258 GCF_002814215.2 Seriola lalandi dorsalis | reverse complement strand
AACAACACAGAATATGAGATATTTCCCACATAATACATGATGGAGGGATGTGACATTGTTTTATATCAGAGTCTTTTATATCAAGACATTTCTCAAAACCAGAATATGATCAGGGTGACTTTTGAACACTGGAAATAAATCATGTACTCATCCCGGCAGTAGCCCCCGTTGCGCTCAAAATTTGCCTGGAATTTTCTAGTTAATTTTATTATTGTTATTATTTAATATTCATATTTTCTTAATTTATGATAGCCAATAAATTGATAGACAACCGAAATCCAACATATTTGGGTTCTAGCTCATGAGATAGAGCTCAGACCCAACAGCCTCTAGAGGAAACTACCTTTTGTTTCTACACCTTTTTGATCCCCTCGTTATCCTGTCCAACCACGTGTCTGTAACAGTTATAAAGCTGGGGAAAAGGGGCATGGTCAACTGTTTGTAAATACGGTGAGCCTACTGACACAGAGCGGGTCTGAGACAATAGACTGACCCAGAGTGAAGGGCTGGGGGACAGTTATTCATTTGTGGTAAAAACTCTCTGGAGCATTTAAAAGAAGTTGTAACAATAATTTCAATCACAGAGGACAACCCCAGTGTAAAATACTCTCAAATGGATAACTGTCCCCCAGCCGTTCACTATGGCTCAGTCTATTGTCCCAGACCCGTCCTGTGTCAGTAGGCTCACCATATTCTGAAATACCAATAGACGCACACCACTACAGCAAACTTTGGAACTAAGGACTTAAGTGAATTTTCTTCAACACTTGTTTCAGTCTAGTATCGGATGGTTCAACCAGTGTCAGCTGGTTTCAGTCTAGTATCAGCTGGTTTCAGTCTAGCATCAGCTGGTTTCAGTCTAGTATCAGCTGGTTTCAGTCTAGCATCAGCTGGTTTCAGTCTAGTATCAGCTGGTTTCAGTCTAGCATCAGCTGGTTTCAGTCTAGTATCAGCTGGTTTCAGTCTAGCATCAGCTGGTTTCAGTCTAGTATCAGCTGGTTTCAGTCTAGCATCAGCTGGTTTCAGTCTAGTATCAGCTGGT
>NW_019525661.1:1565551-1566765 GCF_002814215.2 Seriola lalandi dorsalis | reverse complement strand
ACTCTGATTTCAGGTCCAGATGAAAGTCATGACAATCATGTCTACATAGATATAAAAGAGAAACTGGTGTGGGCATCTTATTGTTTATCATTGTAGACAATTACTACCCAGCACCTGCAAAGAATTTGAGGACGTGTGTTTGCCTCTTGGAGATTGCCTGACATATCGGGTTACCTTTGCTGGCATTTTGTTCTTTTCCTCAAACCAGCTGAAGTAGACATTTAGTGTATTGCGGTAGTCTGTATTGTCATTTCAGGGAGGTGGGGTGGACCTGTGGTCTGTAATGGACTGGATGCCTTGCTACATGCGTCTGGGATCTTTTGAGTCAAAGAAGTGACTCTGGATTGGACAACATTGTGGCAGCAGCCAGTTACCAACGTGGCCAAAACAAACCAACAAATGCAGGTATCATAAAAACCTAATGCTATCCCTGTATTGTCTAACCCAAATTCAAAATAGAATTATAAACTATTACTTGTGATATGACAGTATGGTGAGGATAATGTTTGTGTACTGTACATGTGTGCATGCATGTATAAATTCTTTTGATAACTCAATCATTTTAGTCATACACCACATGTAGCCATTTTGCATTTGTGTGTTTATTTTATTTTGAAATTTTCTGTTTAAACCCCCTTGTGTTTCCTCATGCTTCTGCTACGTGTTCAGGTTCCCTGTGTTACATCATGCTTCGGCTTCCAGTTCAGTTGGTTCACCAGTTTTGTAAGTTCTGATTAAACATTTTTCACAGACTCCCTTGTGTTGCCTGCATTTGGGTCCAGCCTTACAAAACCATGACAAAAACAAACGTAAGGAATTAAACTTTTATTCAATGCATAGGTTTCTCAAAGAAAAGAAAATAAAAAATAAAAAAATAAAAATAAAAAAAGAAGTGGAGTACAAGATCTTAAAATTCACAAAAGATCCTCAATACTAAAATACCTAAAAACCAGTCCAACATTAACTAAGCAAAATACAAAAGTGATCTGAAGCCACTGGTGGAGAGGCAGACTACCGAGGAGTGCCCAGGGGTCCTACAACTCACTCACCTCAAGTGCAGCACAGAAAACAGGTTCCAAAAATGTTTGAGTCCCAGTGTTCTTACTTGCATGCATAAAGTGTAGGTGACCTCACCTGGGGTGCCTAGCCTCCCAACGTGGCCGCACTCAGCTACAATGCAAAAGAAAAGCTAATACAAAAGCTATTAATCACAA
>NW_019525661.1:1532315-1565501 GCF_002814215.2 Seriola lalandi dorsalis | reverse complement strand
GGGGCAGACAATCTGGGGGGGGGGGTTGGGGGGTGAGTTGATTGTGTCAAAAATCACTCACTCTACTCATCAGTGGAATGAAAAAACACTTTCGGACACTCAGGTCATTTTCCCCTTACTGTTTTTCTGTCTTTCAGCACGAGTGCAATGCATGATGATATATATTGTTTGGTTAGTGACCATCGGTTGTAGGGTTAGGGTTTCACAATGCATTGTGGGATACTATGAATCCACTATAGGGAATAATAATGCTCACTATACATCCGGACCACACTACAAAATGACAAATTCACTATATAGTGGAATATAGAGGGAGTGTTACAGCAAAATGAAACAGGAAATACAGCACCAAAGAGGAAGAAACAGAAAACATGACATTGTGTGTGACACTGGGCATCACATACTCCTAGCTCTGTTTATCAAAATGTGTAGACAGGATTGACAATATTGGCCCACAGATACTCTGATTTCAGGTCCAGATGAAAGTCATGACAATCATGTCTACATAGATATAAAAGAGAAACTGGTGTGGGCATCTTATTGTTTATCATTGTAGACAATTACTACCCAGCACCTGCAAAGAATTTGAGGACGTGTGTTTGCCTCTTGGAGATTGCCTGACATATCGGGTTACCTTTGCTGGCATTTTGTTCTTTTCCTCAAACCAGCTGAAGTAGACATTTAGTGTATTGCGGTAGTCTGTATTGTCATTTCAGGGAGGTGGGGTGGACCTGTGGTCTGTAATGGACTGGATGCCTTGCTACATGCGTCTGGGATCTTTTGAGTCAAAGAAGTGACTCTGGATTGGACAACATTGTGGCAGCAGCCAGTTACCAACGTGGCCAAAACAAACCAACAAATGCAGGTATCATAAAAACCTAATGCTATCCCTGTATTGTCTAACCCAAATTCAAAATAGAATTATAAACCATTACTTGTGATATGAAACATAGTTCAAACTATTTTTCACACTTTTTTGTAGCATTTCTTCAAGCAACCACATGAATACCTAATTTTACGGTATCCTGCTGTAACTCATACCAGGACTAAACATCTTCCTGTGTCACTCTCTCCCACACACAGTCCTGAGTGATAAGATAAGACAGAAAAACAGATTTCTTATCAGCTGAAGATTGTCAGGTGAAAGAAATAGGATAGACCTACTGGACAGTATGGTGAGGATAATGTTTGTGTACTGTACATGTGTGCATGCATGTATAAATTCTTGTGATTACTCAATCATTTTAGTCATACACCACATGTAGCCATTTTGCATTTGTGTGTTTATTTTATTTTGAAATTCTGTTTAAACCCCCTTGTGTTTCCCCATGCTTCTGCTACGTGTTCAGGTTCCCTGTGTTACATCATGCTTCGGCTTCCAGTTCAGTTGGTTCACCAGTTTTGTAAGTTCTGATTAAACATTTTTCACAGACTCCCTTGTGTTGGCTGCATTTGGGTCCAGCCTTACAAAACCATGACAAAAACAAACGTAAGGAATTAAACTTTTATTCAATGCATAGGTTTCTCAAAGAAAAGAAAATAAAAAATAAAAAAATAAAAATAAAAAAAGAAGTGGAGTACAAGATCTTAAAATTCACAAAAGATCCTCAATACTAAAATACCTAAAAACCAGTCCAACATTAACTAAGCAAAATACAAAAGTGATCTGAAGCCACTGGTGGAGAGGCAGACTACCGAGGAGTGCCCAGGGGTCCTACAACTCACTCACCTCAAGTGCAGCACAGAAAACAGGTTCCAAAAATGTTTGAGTCCCAGTGTTCTTACTTGCATGCATAAAGTGTAGGTGACCTCACCTGGGGTGCCTAGCCTCCCAACGTGGCCGCACTCAGCTACAATGCAAAAGAAAAGCTAATACAAAAGCTATTAATCACAAAAGAACCACCAAGGAACTAAACAACCCAGTCGAATAAACAAATGAAACCAATAAGGCAAAATAAACCAAGCAAAACAACTAAGGCTAAACAACAGAAGGTGAACCTAAAAAGAAAATGGAATTAGTTGGCTCACCATGCTGTATAAAGTTATAATTTAAAAAGCTGGCCTACTCACCACCTCTGGTATGGCGCATAATTGGCCCACTATGGACGAACTGGCCGTGGATAGACCACTGGACCACCTACCTGCAACCAATGCTACCAGCCACAAGTGACAGGAACCAGCAAGAGACTGTAAGAAGCCTGCAGGTGCCCTTTATAAACTGGCCCTGATGAGGAGGTTGGCTGGGGGAGGAGTCATCCCAGGGCTGTGTTCACAGGCCCTACACTACCTGAAAGCGTTCACCACTACATTTGTATGGAACATGTTGAGAGTCAAAATCTAATAAAGTAAAGATGCTGTAGCCACTACAAGTGGATATTGTATCCGAGGTTGGAAATTTTAGAGTGAACATTTTACTGAGTTAGCATATTAGCATATTTGCAACGTGCCAGATACATCAGTTAACGTTTGATAATTATGTTATGTTAATAGAAAATGTAATCCTGTTCCAATTGCATTGTATTTGCTGTTGCAGTTTAGATATCTGTCTGATAACAGATATGAACAAAGTCCAGATATGAAACATTACAGTACATTATATGCTTGCACAGTAATGACAATCCAGTCATACTTGTAAACTGGAGATATATTATTGCTATACTCCAAACCATCTTGGAAATGATCACACAGGTTTGCAGCAGTATATTGTAACGAAACACACAGATGTGATTTGATCCATAGGTTTTCCTTTTTTGCATTTTCTCTCCATGTTTTTTTCAGTTATTGAGTATGTGTGAGTGCATGCAACCGTGCATAACACCAGATTATATGACACACTGGCCTTTACCGATAAGAGAGAATGGCTTCACCTCAACCCACAGATCAGAGCACAAGATAGACGAGGAGGAGGCAGTAAATACCAGGGCTGTGGGAGAGAAGAGAGGAATTTTCATTAAAGTCTAGAGAACAGTAAATTCAGTGACTGTTTAATCATGCCACATACCATGTGTAACCCCCATAAATTTAACAGACTCTAAACTCTACTGTTTAACTCCACTTGTTTATAGTTTATAGGGGTATAAGAAAGTTACAGTTAAATCTTTATTATTTTTTATACTTGTTGAAACCAGTGTTAAAGTCATCCAGAAGAGACTTACCGTGTTCTGGGATATTATTGATTACGAGAGGATGAGGGAGGATCGCTATTAGACATGTTTTTGATGAAAATTCTCCGGTGAGTGTGTTATCTTTCAGTGCTAGCGTAAAAAAATCGATGTTAGCTCTTGCTCACTTTATCACGGTGGATAAAAAAAAAAAACAATCGGAGAAATGTGTTGTTTGTAACTAAAACAGAAGCACTGCAAACATTTGTTATGTGTGCATTTTCTGAGAAATGGTATGAGATGTGAGATATTATTGCTGGCAGAAATTATTGCCATGTGAATTTTATTTTCCATTTCTGGGCATGTTTTTATGTTCATTTTGTGGACATTTAAGCCAGCAATAATCTGAGAAAAGGTTGGGAAATAACCGTAAGATCTTCATATTAATCTGCACACTAAAAAGAGAATTTGACGTTAACTGAAGTTAACTTGTACGGTGTGCAGGTTGGTTTTTTTGATGATCGATTTTCTGCGAGCGGGAGGCTTATCAACGACCACGGCTGTCGCGTGTGGGACTGTCAGAGTCAAGACGCTGCTGGATTTGTGCGATCCAGATCTCCATAGGGATTACAGATAAACTTAAGCAAAATACAGAAAAAGACAAAGGAAAAAGGCTTGACTTGCCTTGACTTGCCTTGACTTAACTGAACTGAATTGAACTAAATTTTCAAAGAAAATGAACTATTCGCATCCAGGGAGGACATAAAGAAGAACTATAAAATTGTATGGAACCGAATGTGATACTACCCAGGTAGGGTGGACAATTTAATTTAATTTATTTAATTATTTATTTTTCTGTTTAATATTTGAAGAGCTCTGAACAAAGAGGGATACATTTAAATTGGTCTGTTGTTTTATTTTAAAGGGGTATATATTTTTTTAATTTTTATTACTATTGGCCAAATCTAAGGAATATGTGAAAGAGTAAATTTTGGTTTATATTTTATCCTTGTGTGGAATAAATTCAATCTTTCTATTTTCATTAAGTTGAACTTATGTTTTACTTATCATCCTCCTTAAAGGGCCTATAGGTAAGATATTGGTGTAGTTATTTATTTGGCACTCAGCCCGATTCATAACAAGTAGTGGTTACACGTATGCTAATAGGCTTTTAACATTTTTTCTGACTGCCACATTTTCTTTCTGTTTCAGGGAAATCTAAAGTTTTTGCGATATAGGATATAAATGGTGTACCTTTGATTATATCTTTTAAGGTGAACATACAGAGTCCAAAATGTATGACTACCTGCAGCTACAGCTGCATTTTTCATTTGCAGCACCATAAAACCTTTATTTTATTTCCATTTCTTGTGCTAAAAATGTCCAGGGGAAGAATTTGATTTTGTTTTTACCTACAACGTAGATGTGGGGCATGTATTTTAGGAGGCAACAAATTTGTATGCTGGAGATATTATGGAAAAAATGGGAGTGCTGATAATATGAAAAAAAGAAAAACAAACGTGACTTGGAAAAAAATACAGTGGTGGCAATAAAAAAAAAAAAAAAAGTTTTATATTATTTATTTTATATCTGGGAACGAGACAATGTCCAAAGATCAGTTACTGTTTCTAGCTGGACAGTGGGGCCAGCAGATTGACTGACTGACTGAGTGACTGGCTGACTGACTGACTGACTGACTGACTGCTCATATTTCCACCACTGATCAGTCCAGTGCCTGGTTACTGAGTTGGCGTTTCTGGATCAAACAGGTTCTGTTAGGGGGTGTTTACAGCTGCAGTGTTGCCAACTTAGCTGATTGTCTCTAGATTTTTTTCTAACAGACTGGGTATAAACTGCAGCAAGAGGAGGAGCGCTTCCAATACACTGAGCCTCGCCTCCATTACAGCAAACAAACTACTTTGATTACATGTATCATTATTACTAAAGGAGGCAGAGGAATAACTAAACATAAGACACACCAAGCAGAGAGAGCAGCAGAGACAGAGGTAGAGAGAGAAGTCATCGCTAACTGAAACTAGCAGGTCTGAATAGCATGTAGCATGTAAAGCAATAAAGGCATAAGACATAAAGGGTTTCTGCCCAGTAGTGTAGTCTATGTGATACGCAGGTATACGCCGTATACCCGCTAGAAAAGGTCCCAACTTACCGTACAACCACTTAAAAATGCGCAAAGCTACGTATCAGTATGGGGTTTTTGACATAACGTTCAATTTCCCTTTAAAATCTGCGTCGCGAAAGGTCGCGAAGCGCGCTCTTTTGGACCACAGGGGCTTCCGTCAGGCGTGACGCGAAACCTACGTAAGTTGAAATTTTCCTGGCGGGGAAAAAAAGTAAACTAATGGGTGAGCGTTATTCATCAACAAAGAAAAAGCAATGAAATGAAAGAGGAACCAATTGACTCTATTTCAGTGTTTCAATGCTCGTCCGGTAAATACTGCCGCCACTTCGGGGGATAGTACAGATGGAGCAGCAAACACATCATAATCATATAAATACAATAAGTCTTTCATGATCTCATGTTAATGCATACTTAATGCATTAAGACTACACCACTGTGTCTGCCCTATGAACACTAGAGGGCTTTTAATTTCACTTTCGTACTAACCGCAACGACCAACTCTACATATATCAAAGAGAGGGAGTTAGACATAAAGACCTGCCTCTAATAAAAGTCTGTTACTTTCTGGAGTTGAAGTAAATAAAGACTAAACTGTTGTGGATCCAGACAGAGGCTGTGCTCTGTGTCAGAGACTAAAGAAAGACAGATAGATTAAGAAAGATAGTCTCTCTATAACTTTCTCTCTGAGTGATCATTTTATAATAGAATATACACAAACTCACAGCTCAGTCTTTGTATGTATCTGGTGATTTTGTCAGATGATGTCGTTATAAAATCAGGATTTAAACAGAGGCTGTCCATACTGCTAATATATTAGTGGTAGTGTAGCTTGAAGAAATACACCACTCAATATCTGTATCAGGGAAGGACTGAAATGGTGGACTGGGAATTTGAGAGAGAAAGTTATACAGATTACAAAATACAAAAATGTGGGAAGGAGAAACAAGTAGTCTATCTGAATACTGAGTTTTTTGGTTGTGCTAAAAACTCACAGGAAATACACCAATCACAGCACCAATTCAAGCAACAAGCATATCAGAGGTATCATGGGGCTGTTGTGTGTGTGTGTGTGTGTGTGTGTGTTGTTGCTGAGCTGCTGTGGAGAAGCACGTGTGTGTGTTCTGCATCTCTGCCGTGTCTCTGTTGCTGCAGCGTTGTCCCTCTACATAGAGTTTGCAGGTTACTGGAATGTTGGATTTCTCTACATTATAAATTATTTCCTTATTTATCTTTGACAGAAAATGTTTTTTTCATGTCTGTGTCATATTCAGATAAGACATAAAAACTATAGTGGAAGGAATCAGTTTAATGTGATGTTGCTGGTAGGATGTCACTATGACATCATCAGGTCTTCTCTGTCTGTTTTTGCTGGGAGACGAGTCACACGTAAAAATTAGGCGAGAAGCCGAATCTTTAGACCACATGACAAAGCCTCGAGGTGTGAGACGTGTGCAAGGCAGTGCATTGCTCTAACCCAGGGGTCCCCAAACTTTTTCCTGTGAGGGCCACATAACTTTTCCCTTCTCTGATGGGGGGCCGGGTTCAGTTGGTAACAGAAAAAGTGTGACAATCGCAGGGGTGCCTAAACGTAAAAATGTATTGTTTTCCAGAAAGCCACACATAACCAAATAACCCTTTCCGGGTTCTTCACAGAAAAAAAAGTCAGGAAATAAATAATAACACTATTAATGAAATAAATAATAATAGTTCAGGGGGCGGGGCCAAATGTGGGGGCGGGCCGTATCCGGCCCGCGGGCCTTAGTTTGGGGACCACTGCTCTAACCTGTTAACATAGGCACCGAAATGAAAACCTTTCCTCAGCCGCGATATCTTTGTCATTCTCTCCCTCTCTCCTCCACCTTTCCTTCTCTTCTGTCCATTTCACCAGGCCACTTGTCTAAAACGCTGTCAGTGGAGAAGCACATAGATAGTTGCTATGTGCATTACTGAGAGATGTGAAAATGTAATTTATGACACTGATGTGTGGATTGTGAGGGCGCCATCAACTCCTTCCTGATTGCTATAGTATTACTAGTCAAGTTGACTGTTCATGGTGCAGGCCAACACATCCATGGTGCACCTGATGAAGTAACAAATATTTGCAGACTGTAAAGGTTCAGTTTCAGGGTTAGTGGTAAGTAGGACCCAAATGCAGCCAACACATGGGAGACGGTGCAGACAACAGGAGAACATGAACAGGTAACATGAACAGACCAAAAACAAACCAGACATGAACAGACTACGTGAACAGATTGAGGATTAAACAGACATGAACAGATTGAGGACAAACCCAGAGAACAACAGATGAACCGACACAGACAAAGGGGAGCACAAAGACTATATAGACAAGGGAGGCGAGGGTGATTGAACACAGGTGAAACACATCAGGGCGGGGCAGACAATCACCACACAGACACAGGACCAAGACAGGAAGCAAAATACTGAGACACACATGGAAACAAATTACAAAATAAAACAGGAAGTGCCCGGGGAAACCGAGCACAAGACAGGGAAGACTAAACTAGATACTAGAAATACCCAAAACCCAGAACAGAAACCAAAAACACAGAAAACTAAATCAAGAAAGTCCAAAAAACCAAAACCTTGGAGCCTCCAGGCTGAGACCATGGCATTCAGTATGTTTCTGAACAACAAATCTCAGTACACTGCTCCCATGTTGAACCTTCAACACCTCACAGTTTGATTCCTCACAATTTATCAAGGCAAGGAAATATTTGTAAAGCATCTTTCAATAGCAAGGTGATTCAAAGTGCTTCACATGAATCACAAAAGACATTAAGAAAAAAACAATATAAAGGCTAAAAGATAAGACACATTTAAATAGGTTTCATTTCATTTCAAAAGGTCAAAACAAAAGAGGAGATAAAAGATCAAACTGAACAAAAGAGACAAAACAGCGGAATACGTGTCAGTGTGCTTCATGGTGTGAACTCTTCTTACTTTGCATCCCACCTGTATTTAGTTACCTGTAGCCTGCTGCTTTTTTCATGACAGTAACATCACTGCATCAGTCTGCCTGTTTATTCCAGGTTCATACCACATCTGCATTTATGACTGAGGACAATACAGTAGAACAGTCACATGCTTTACCTTGTGAATATTCCTCAATCGTTTTTCTTGGATTACAGTATGTTTACGTTTTTTCAAATTCTATACTCTCTACATCACATTGACACCATACTTGTACAGAAAGTTTAAATTCATGTAAATAAAATTAATGAAACATAACAGGATCTGTCCCTCTGTTAAATACAGAAAATATGAATATATTCATACAGATTTCTCATAATGAACTTTACGTTTTTGTATTTTTTTGTATTTTTTATTTCATAACGACTATGTAATTTAGTGACATCACAAGACACAGAAGGCTAATATGGTTTAAAATACACTGCTCAAAAAAAATGAAGGCAACACTTAATTATCACAGTATAACACCAAGTCAGTTAATCTTTGGGGATATCATTTTTTCCATTTAGAAAGCACAAGTGATTGTGAATCAATTTCACCTGCTATGGTGCAAATGAAAGTATTACCACTCTATTGAGCCACATACTGTAACATACCTATCTTTATGACAGAAGCAATAGAGTAGAATGATCATGTGGACCAACAGCACATGCTCTGGAGACAGCATCCTGTTAATGTCACCAAGATGTACTGGAGAGATTTCTACTGGTAATAAAACACGAAAATACGAATGGTTCACTTGATAATAATAGTTTAATCTAAGACAAATACTCTCCAACCAAATAAAGCCAGCTCAACTTTTATGTGCTTTCCAAATTAGTTAACATCAACAGACTCGTTACCGAGTGACAAATCCTCTGTTGCTTTGGGGATTACCAATAGTACTTTGCTATTATTACTCAATGCAGATGACATAGGTGTCCCATTTGGTGGGATTTATGTGACCCTTTGTGGGCCATCCCAGGGGCCCACAAATTTACAGCAGTGGCCCGGGTTCCAGTCCATCCTGTGGCCCTTTACTGCATGTCATTCTCTCTCTGATCGCACTATAATAAAGGCAAATAAGCCTAAAAAAAATAACAATGATGATAAAAAAAACAAAAACTATGTTACACTTGCAAAGTACTCATATTAAAGTGTTAAAAAAATATGCTCAGCAAGTAAAGAATGAAAGCACAGACGGCTGGTTCATACTTCTGTGTAGAATGTAGCCATAACCTTAGCACTATAACACTATAGTAAAACATTCGCAAACATTCTCTTAGACTCAATGATGAAATGTTTCGGTTTTTGTGGTCAAAGATCAAAGAATAAGGTCACTGAAACACGTTTTTGACTATAACTCATAAATTCTGACATAAATATGACACAGTGTAACTCAAATGTTTATAAGGATAAAATTAAGGTCAAACGTCAAAGGTCAATGTTTTACAAAAACACTTCTGGCCATTATTCACTGCTGTAACTCTGACCGTATTTCCTGCAACTTGACTGATTGGTGGAGGAAACAACCACAAGGTGGTTCCCTTAAATAAAAAAAAAAGGATTGCATACTGTGGAGAGGTGAAAACAAATAAAATGAGAGAGAAGTAATGAAAAAACCCTGACCAATATGAAACCAGGGACTGCTGTTACTGCATCTGAACCATTACACCACCAAGACATTTGAAGTACATAGTCAGCAAATACTTAATGGTCAAAAGACAGACTTTCAGGCTGCTCACCTATGTGTCACAGGTAAATATACTCAGCAGTTTTGTATGACATGTTTTCTACCGCGTTATAAAAAGCCAAATTGTGCACAGAAGCTGGTCATTAAAGAGACAGGGATGAGAACAAGAATCCTACACACTACAGAGCAAAACAAAAACACAGTGAAGGTGAAGGAGGCGCCTGTCAGTGCAGATCTATATGGCCTTTGTTCAAAGCTGATCCAGATTATAGTCCCACTCCTCCATCTCCTCTCTGGAGTCTGATGAATATACAGCTGACACTAAAAAATATCTAATACTTTCATGTAAATCTGGACATAATCAGAAAGTTTGAGGATTCAGAAATAGTTAAAAACACAAGAAATGAACTCATGTAAAATGAAGATGAAATATTTAATATTCCATTAGTTGTACCTGTTCCATTGAGCAGGTGTTGTAGTGAAGTCATCTACTCTTCAGGGGCTCATTCAAGTCACTCAACTTATAGCCAGCGTTCACCTGTTAGAAACAAGGCTGCGCCTCAAGTTTCCAACACATCATTGCTGATTATGTAGCATTGTGATGTGTGAAAAATGGCATCAGAACTAAGTGAAAGTCAATTGTTATTCTAAGCAAAAAGGGCTTAGCATCAGATCATGGAAAAGGTTTCTAAGGGGGCAAAGTCATGTTTACTGATGAGTCCAAATTTGAGATTGATGGCATGGATTCATTTTTTTTTTCCAGCAATACATTATTTCAAGCTATTGTGAGCTTTTATTCTGAAAAGTTCTGAAAGGAAGTTCCAAAGGTTCTATTACTTGCTTGACAAACCTCTGACAGAGTGGACATACATGTGTGATAGGAAAAAAACAATAGGAGTTCAGTAAATCAGTCAGTCAAAAAATATGTGACTGCAGGTGGACAAGCTTACAAACATCCGAAAGAAGCATCAAAGCAGTGTCAATTTAACACAAATGGTTCATTTTTTTAGTAGTTGGCCCTAGGCCAAAACTTACATGCCAACCCCTGGTGTATGTGAATGGTGTGTTAGTGTGGACAGAGATCGTCTCTGATATGGGGCTAAAACAGTCATAGATCAGTGTGGACGTATGAGAAGGAGAAGCTCTCTGGAACACTTTCAGATGATGCTGGAATATAAAGGAAAGGTAAAGCCCATCAAAGGTTGTAGAGAGGTGCCGATCAGTGGATGCAGACTTGAGAGCAGGAAGACCGTGTTGCACTGTTTGAATTCATATACATTTTTCATTTATGAAGACAGATGAACCCGGGAGTCAGGTGATGCCTGTGGCTCTGAGCAGAGTTCAGCTTCTGTATTTCAGTTTACTGTGGGTGTTGCTCCACAAAACAAGCACACTGAATTCATGATGACAATAACAATGGTTGTTGCTGCTCATCATTATCACCTGGGAGACAGGTGATATTGACAGAACAATGACAGTAAAGCTGCTGCATTCATCACAGACTGTCTTTAGTCTGAGTTTAATCAAGTTTGAATTGATAGTTGGAGGTTAAACTTTTTGAACACACTGAGTGTCACACTGCGAGTGCAGAGATTTGTCAGTGGATTTTGTCCTCATCTGTAAAAAGTTTCACAATATCCACAAATATATATATTGTTGCCACGGTGATACACAACCACAGGTTTGAACAGACACACCCACTCTACCTTTTCCACAGTTCCTTTCTCCTTTACTTCACTTAGTCATACACTAAGTTTATCACTCCACACACCCACACACCCACACACACACACACACACACACACACACACACACGCCGTAACTCATCTGCAACTGTCATCCTCCCAGGGATTTATATCTTAAGAGAAGAGGAGATTGAAAAGGTGAGATCAGTCGAGCATGATGAGGGAGACAGCTCGAATGGGAGCGAGGGATGATGCACGATCCGTGTCATTCCTCCCACTATTTTCCTCATCTTACATCAGAAACCATGACATCCTGCCCATATGACTTTCAAATTCAAGTTGTGCTTCACTGAATAGTTTGAATTAACACGATTCCTCCATTCAGTTGCAGTTAATTGCATCTCGTAATGCATGCATGCCTGAACAATACAGGGTCATCCCCTGTTTTATTCATGTGATGCACCAATAATCCTTTTTCCCTTTGATAATTTAAGACAAGGTGAATCTGGCACACAAGTGTTGGGATTTAATATGTGACTATTATCTGCTACTACTTTACACTTAATAAATTTAATGTCCCATTTTCATCCTAGTTTCAGTATTATTTGCACAGAGCAGCATCAGACCTGATGACAGAGGCAAAGCAAATTTGAGAGGAAACAGGCTCAGACAGGCTCAGTCGACCTCCTCCAATTCAAGAATGATATAAAACTATATCCCCATTTAAAATCATTAGTAAACTACCTCCACGTGGTTGTACCCCTCCACCGCTCAGACTAGTTTCACTGTTTAACCATTGCTCAAGACTTCACACAGCAATTATGACAAGATTTCACACAATTGGTTCATATTTTCTATGACTCTGGATAAACAAGGATGCAACCTGAAACTAGTCTGAGTGGAGGAGGCAGACAGCCACGAGGAGGTCATTCTAGTTTTTTTTGTTGGTGAAAGTGGAACTGTAGCTCACACTCTGAAAGTTATGGAAGTGAAATGACCAGGGGTGGAGCAGAATTCTGTCATGTATTAACTTGCTTTAAGATACAGTTTCACTGTGTCATATTTTTGTTTGTATCGTATATGAATGAGTGAAATTAGTTATTGTCAATGTAAGAATTTAAAGTATTCCATCTCCCTCAGCTTCAGTTCAGTGCAGAGACAAAGTCAGTGTAGAGAACAGAGTAAAATAAACGAAGGTTTCCTTTGTAAAAGTCGTCAGTTTTAAGGTGTAAACTTGACCAGTCTACACAACCTTGATCCTCTGCAGTCCTCCTCCTCCTCATTCTATGTTGTTAAAGGGGCGACTTTGATCCTGTGTGTAAATCTGATGATTGAACTGCAGGCAGAACATTTACTCTCTCTACTATAGGAAAGTGAGGAATTGTGAATTCAAACAGGAATACAATGTCTGACACAAAACCTTTGTGCTCATATCTGATACATCCAATGCCCATATAGGAAGAAAAATCAAGTTTGCATGTGGTTTACATTGGCATGATGTAGGTAATATCTTCATAGATCTGATCCATGAATACATTCTTACTTAATGTTTATGTAGAATGAAGCAGCTCTTTGAACTGCTGTAACTTAAACTCCACCAGCTGAATTGTGGCAGTCAGCTTAACTTCATAAATGTTAGAATAAAGAATAACATGTCAGTGAAACACTGAGCAGTTATGACACTTCAGAGCCAACAGATGAAACATTTTGACATGTAACTGTACATATGCACTACCCAACAATCTGATCACATGATACCTATCAGGCCACTGCTCCACAGTCCCATCTGGGCCCCATTAGCAGGGTTGGCCCACTTTTGGCTGTAAATAAGGTGAGAATTGAAACCCAGAGGAGGACATTAATCTGTGAGCTGGTGGATAGCCTCATGCTGGAAGGGTCTGGTCATAGTTGGTGCATCTCAAACGTCTTACACCCTGTGACAAGTTGATTGTTTGGGTTTTAATCAAAAAAGCTTTTAAATGATTTTTACTTTAGCAGCTGGGATTACACACAACCACCCACAACTCAAATACATTATTTAGACACAGATGGTCTGACTTACAGGACCCAAGTGTAAGGACGTCATCACACAGCTTGCAATAATTAAAGACACATGGCAAAAGACAGAGAGACAGGATCATATGTAAAGACCTTTCTCTAATAATATAATGTATCGTAAAGTAACACCGACCCCTGAACTCCTGCTGTGCTACCACCCATTGATCTGGTCCTTATTTTATAACTTTATTTAAAACATCAGCTAAACCAGCAACTGTGCAGATGATATTGGTACATTTTGCCTTGGAAAGCAAGTTATGAATATGGAGGACGACATTAAGTGGCCTAGTTTATTAGGCTTTGATGTAATAACTCATAAATCACTACAGGGGCGCTGAACGAATCTTTAAAGAATGGAAATGAATGATCAAGGCCTAGCAACATAAATGAACTGTTGCAACCAGTGCACAGATGTTTGTAATTTACATGACTTTACATAAACATCTCCAATTAACTCAAAAGCAAGATAATGCAACCATATGAATAACTTGAGCTAACACTCTGCTATAACTGAGCCAGGCTTAGTAAAGTTAGATATCTTGACAATGTCAAGGTGTGTGTCTTTCGAAATCATGTCCATGTATTTAAACCTACCACAGCTGTTAGGGGTCAACTGTGCTGGAACACAATGCCTGCGTGGCGTCCATGTTAATAGATCAGAGCAGATGTGTCATGCCTCGCAACTGATCTTAAAGGGCTAAGGGGCTAAAAAAAACGTGTTTTAAACACTTTTAAAAACACCAGAATGGAAGGTAAACCTCTGAAAATATTCCACATGACGCTACATTTAAACGGATATTAGATTGTTTTGGTGGGCATTTTTAAAATTGTTTAAAACATGTTTTTTCACATGGCCCCATGCACAGCAACACATCGCTCTGCCACTCTGCTGGTGCGCTGAACAGAATCTATAGTGGGTAATGTACCAAATATTCATGAGTACATCACACAAAAAAAACCTGAACTAGCCCTTTAAGATTGAGCTTCTCACCAGTTTTTAATCAAACCAGCAACATTACATAACACTGACACATTCCAGTGTTTCAATGTCTGGGCTGAATCTGAATAACTGGTGAAGGGCAATATTTTTCTGTGTGTGTTGCTCTGAACGAGGGTAAATAAGGTTTCTAATGAAAAGAAATCAAACACTCAATTATTGATCATCCAAGGCAAACTCAGTGCAGAAAGATAGAGCTGGGAGTAGCAGTGATGCAGCCACCATGCAGTGATGATGATAAAGATGTCTGGACTGGGGGCTGCTTTAATATTAACCTGTTAAACTCAACATCGAAAGTTTTTTTTTTTGTTATGTTGAGAACACAGGATGATAGGTTGCTATAAAATAATGTATGATTAAAAGAACCAGTAACTGCAAAAATTTGACTCTTTCAGATGTGGCATCCGTAACTGTAATCACAAAACAAATCAAATATAATGAAGATGAGTTGTCAACATTCTATATTTGCTCATGGTACAAAGGTAAAAATAACCTTTTCTGAGGAAAAAAAAAATCCTGAGTTGAAAAAGGAAAACTAAAATCACAGCCTCGTGGTTGTTTCCTCCCCCACCCAGCCGAGTTACAGAAAATATGGTCACTGTCTCCTGAGTTACAGCATTGAATAATGTCGAGAGGTCCTTTGATGTCACAGTGAAGGTGACCTCTCATCCTTTGGATATAAAATGTCATCACTTCATTTTATTTTTATAGACATTTCAGTTAAATTGTTTCTTTACAATTACAAGTCACGTAAGCTGGAAAGAAACATGCCTTCTAGCTTTTACCGAAACATGGCTCAGTGAATTGGATCAGGACATCAGTGGTAACCTTTGAGCAGCCGGGCAAGGTATTAAAATGATGGCATCCACCAATCAATATGCTAATGAGGAAAAGCAACCCATTAGGGTAAATGGGGTGAATGATTCAGATATGCCGGATATTTTAAAATTTTCTCTTGCTTTGAAAGAGCTGTCTTTTTTGATAATGTTTCCTTGCTTAAAAGTTCACTTGTACCCAAGAACAACATTGTGATATCCCAGGATTGTGTCACATCCTTACTAAAGCAGGTTAACATAAGGATACCCATGATCTGGAAAACATCCAACATCATACCTATTCCTAAATCTAAAAACACTAAGGAACTAAGTGACTTCAGATCAATTGCTCTTACATCCCTTGTTATGAAGATTTTTGAAAGGGTCATAAAAGATATGGTGGTCTCCCTTATAGAGGGCAAATTAGACCCCTTACAATTTGCTTACCAAATCAGCAAGGGTGTTGAGGATGCAAATTTTTTTATTCTAGACAGAGTGTATAAGCACCAAGAGAAACTGAAGTCTCATGCAAGGATTTTATTGGCTGATTTTTCTTCTGCCTTTAATAAGATTCTGCCTCACATTTTAATTGACCGCCTCACATCTTATTTTAAATTACCTGACCAGCTTCTATTGTTGCTTTTAGGTTTTCTTACTGACAGAACCCAGCAGGTTTGAGTGAATGGACAATGTTACATTGTAAAGTTCTCTGATTACACTGCCCTCCTGTCTCTTCTTCAGGGCCCAGACTCAGACCATGGTCGTGCCTTACCTGCTTTTGTTGAATGGTGTGATGATAACTTCCTGGATCTTAATCTGTTAAAAACCAAGGAGTTAATTATTGATTGATTGAAAGTGAGAATTATTCATAATGGAAATGTTGAAATTATAAATTCCTATAAGTATCTTGGCACTGTGTTTGATTCACAGCTCAAGTTTGATGTAAACACAGAACTGATTGTCAAGCGGGGTCAACCTAGGATTCACTTAATGCGGAAGCTTAATTCTTTTTATGTCTGTGATACAATTTTATGTAACTTTTATCATTCTTTTATTGAAAGCCTTTTAACCTTTTCTTTTACCTGCCAGTTTAATGGGTCTGTGAAGGACAATAACAGCATTGTAAAAGTGTGCTCCAAGATTATTGGAGTTCAGCAAAGGGACTCGGGCTCCCATTGGGAGAAACAGGTGGCTGAGAAAGCAAAAAAAATTAACAGCCAACCAGACCACATTCTCTCGACTGAATTCTCTCTAATGCCTTCGGGCCGACATTATAATGCGCCCATGGTGAGAACTAATCGTTACTCCAAGTCATTTCTTCCTTCTGCTATTAGACTGCTCAACACCGACAACACTCATTTTAAATTATTGTTATTTTAGAGTAATTCATTGGATATGTTGTTGTATTTACTGCTTTCATTTATTGTTTTACTTATTGTAACTGTCCCATGTCTTTTGATATGTTTCCTCTGACATTTTAACTACATCTGATTGGTTAGTTGTCTGTTGAGTCTGAATGTATGAACCGGGACGCTACAAATGAGCTACAAATGAGCTACAAATGAATTGCCCATAGGGGATAAATAAAGTTGTCTGAAATGAACTGAACTAATTAGTGTATGAATGTGTGAGTTATGGTCAAAAACATGTTTTGTTAGGCCACAGTGACCTTTGACATTTGACCACCAAAATCTAATCAGTTCATCCTTGAGCCTTTGAAATTTGAAGTTCCCTCAAGGCGTTAATGAGATGTCACATTCACTAGAATGGGACAGACAGACCTGACTGTCCCAGGTGTGGAGGCATAAATACAGATGTTTGTGTGAGCTAACTTTTGAATTTGAACATCAAAGTCTAAGACTCTAAGAATAGTCATGAACATGAATGATACAGTACTAGAGCTGTGTTGTGGCATGGCAGTAGGAGTGGTGAAAACAGCTCATCCTTAATCAGCTCCAAAAGTGGCACAGAAATAGCTTTTTATCCAGAAAGCACTGGATAGGTCCATCTATGTACTAAATAAATGATGTGTGTATTTAATCCTGGTGATAGAATTGATTCAGCCCAAAAGAGCTGCAACACCCACACCACATATAGCAACTAGTCATCTTTTCTCCACCTCATTTTACACACAACATCCCCCTGGGGGCTTGACTTGCATGGAGTTGGGCATTATGTGGTTTGCTGCCAGTTGATCCTAGAGTCTGGATGATGCATTAGCCTGTCAACAGCATGATCTCCTTCATCAATATGGTTCACTGCTGTACCACAGGCGCTGGGAGATGGAAAGATTCCAGACAGACAATTCAAATCTTGCCAAGTGCACTGACAGTCTAACATCGACGAGACTGATGCAGCAAAGTGTTTATTCATGAAGCCGTGTTCCCGTCCAACACTTTTGTCCTGCTACCTCCTGTCAAAAACATCAGTAAATATCAGAGGCATGCGGTGACTTGTACCGATCATGGCAAAGAACTGTAAAGTAAGATGTGTGACTTCCTGGAGGATGAGCAGATGAACTAGAGCTACAGTATGAAGCATGAGCTTCATTACAGTTGTCAGATGAATGACCTGATCTTGGTGCTCTATATGCAAAGCTTAGAATTATATTTTGACATATTACTCACAGATTTACTTACTATTTAGACCCTATCAGCTCGATCCTCTGTGATCCATACAGTTTCTACAGCCTCCCACCACTGACTTACTGCTGTCTGTTCCACAACATCTCCTGGACCTCACACCAGTCAGTGATTGGTCCTGCTGGCCTCCAATCACCTCTCTGCCTCCTGTTTTTAATACTTGCTCACTCTGCTGCCCAGAGGTCAGAAGTCCTTTCTATGTAACACTGCCCGGTTTTAATATACTAAATATTTTTAGTAACTATGAATGACAGCTGGCCTGACTATCACTGCATTCACAATGAATGGTTCCATCTGTTAACCACAGAAGGAATCAAATCGAAGGATCATGAACAATGATTCAAAACAAAACCAGCAATATGTTCTTTGTTAATAAGCAACACCACTCATGCTTCAGTAGGTTGTGGCTGTACGTCCCACAATCGTATTTGTTGTGGAGAGGAGGACACCTCTGTGGATAATTCAGGCAGAAGTTACAGACTGTGCATTTAACCAGTCAGAAGAGGGATGATTAATCGTTGATATTTGTCCGGACCAGTGAGTTCTTTCACTGTAGTTCCTTTAGCCTCCTCAGGTTGATCCACACTGAAGTTCCTTGTCCATGTTGCTCGTATTTTGTTTTTGTCACTGTCTTCCCTGAGTGGACCATTTCTGTGGACAGCTTTGACTCTATGTTTGGACTTTTATTGATTTCCTGTTTTGCTTTGTAATTACTTGTGTGTCTCATGGTTGGTGTACTTCCTTAGTGCAGTCTTAATCCATGTTCCCTCCGTTGTCTTCCCCATCGTAATGTGTTTCACCTGTGTCCTCCCTGTGTCTTTCCCTCTGTTCTCTTCAGTTCATCTATCTTTCTCCTGCTTTGCTCCTGTCTCTTTTCCCTTGTGTCTCCTGGTGCTTGTGGTTTTTGTAAGTCTGTTTTCATCATTAAATTACCTCTTATCCACATACACCCTTTTGTGTTTGTCTGCATTTAATCTTCAAACATAACAGTTTTGTGTTTTTAGGATCAGTCTGATGCCTGTTACATGTTCATTCTCTCATGTTCGCCTCAGCCCCCTACCCCGACCCCCACTCCTCTTCGTTCTGGACCTACCTAAGTATTTCAGTGTGGCTTTTTTGTTCAAAAAGCTCATCACAATTATGGATGTTTTACTGTGTTTTCTCAGTGTATGACAGGCTGTTTGTATATTTACATTTTAGCTTTCAAATAACTGAAGCTATCCTGCCCTCAGTGAGTGTCTGTACACAAATCGACAGGTAGCGAACAAGACTTAAAGAAATCCCAGAAGCTGGAGTAAAGTTTATATTCTTTACTGTTGTCTGAAGCTCTTCAAGTTACAACTTGTAAAAAAGCAATAAACTGTCCAAAGGATGGACACAGCTTCAAAATACAGCTAGGAAACTCAAAGCAGACCTTATGGCAAAACTAGCATTTTCAGAGGAAAAACTGGCTGACCTGGCAGCATCACATGACAAACTTAACCAATAGCCTTGAAGCTGGAGAAAACTCAAAATGTCCACCAGAGGGAGAAACACAACATTTTCTATAGAACATGACACTCCCTGCCTGGTATTGACAAATACCACTATTTACATAACCAACAAAATGATGGGAATACACTCAAAGACTAATTTCAGTCCAGTTTTTTAGTACTCATGAGAAGGACCGTCTCAGAAGCCGGCCTCAGGAACGTATTCATCAATCCAGATCTTGTGACTTTGAGTTCAACCTTTCTAACTTTTCCATCTTGGCTGGGAAAGGTTTTAGTGACTAGAGCCATGGGCCACTTGTTCCGCTTCACTTGCTTGTCCTCCAACAAGACCAGGTCGCCCTCCTGGATATTTGGCTGCTCATCCTGCCATTTGCAGCGACTTTGAAGTGTAGGAAGATATTCGTGTCTCCACCTCTTCAAGAAGACATCAGCCAGATGTTGCACCCGTCTCCACTGCTGGTGATGGAGGACTCCGTTGTCGAAAGTTCCCGGGGGAGGGAGAGGAGTACACATCTTCTGTGTCAGGAGAGATGCAGGTGTCAAGAAGAACTGAGACTCTGGGTCTGACGTGATAGGAGTGAGCGGTCTGGCATTAATAATTGCTGTAACTTCTGCCATTAAGGTGGAAAAGGGTGAGTCGTGAAGGACTAGCTTGCAGAAGCATGGAGTCGAGAATGCGCCTAGAGACTCCAATCATCTGCTCCCAAGCTCCTCCCATGTGGGAGGAATGGGAAGGATTGAAGATCCATGTGCATCCTTCTTCACCCAAGAACTTCCTGACACTGGGCTCTTCAGGGTTGGTGATGAGCATACCCAGTTCCTTGCAGGCACCTGTGAAGTTGGTTTCGCAGTCAGAACGGATCTGCTCAGAGCAAATAGCCGACGCTAGGCATTGCTGAAACTTGATGTGTCCATCTTCTCAATGAGTTCTATGTGCACGGCATGTGTACTCAGGCAAGTAAAGAGTACAGCCCACCTTTTGTTGTTAGCATGCCCGCCAGGAGTACGTCTTGTGGTGACAGTCCATGGACCGAACACATCCAGCCCCACATAGGTAAAAGGTGGTTCCATGCTCAAACGATCAGAATGTAGATCAGCCATTTTCTGTTCAACAGCTCGCCCACAAAGTTTATAACACTTCACACATGCATGAAGGATGCTCTTGATGCACATCTTAGTTTCCACAATCCAAAATCCTGCCTTGCGAATGGCAGCCTCAGTGAAAACACGTCCCTGATGTCTAACCTTCTCATGGAAGTACCTCACAAGTAGGGTTGCAACGTGACTGGAATAATGAGAGGGTACTACTGCTCAAGCCTACCTCCTATTCACAGAAGGCCATCTTTTTCAACACAGGGGTTGAGCTTTCTCAGAGGACTCTCCTTTGGAATACCCTTGCCAGCAGCCAAACAGATGAACTCTTTGGCGTATGTCTCTCTCTGTACACACCTGATGACAAGAGTCTCTACCTCTGAAAGTTCTTCTGCTGTGCGGGGTTGCGTGCATACATGCCAACCACGACAGGTCTTGTCTTTTTCCGTGGTTTTCTGGGACTGGATGATATGCACCAGAAATACTATGGTGCGTACCAAGGACTTCCAAGACAAAAAGCGCTTGAAACAATGGGATCCCAGAGTAGCTGGAGAAACAGAGAGGTTGGTGGTGTGAGAATGTACCTCTGGATCCAAGTTGGGTTCAATGAGATCGTACGGCTCCTCCTCTGTGGTAGGCTGCCCTTCAGGAATGGACAAAAAAGGAAGTCCTGTAAGCCAGGTTGTACGAGCGAGTTGAGTTGCAGGCACAGATCGAGTAGCATGATCAGCTGGGTTCTGAGTGGTGCAGACATAGTGCCACTGCTCTGGTTTGCTGAACTTTCTGATACGTTGTACCTTGTTGCATACATACACGTGGAACAATCTGGTCTGGTTGTGTATGTATCCAAGAACAATTCTACCATCAGTGTAGAAGTGCAAAGCATCTAACGGGATATCCAACTCAGTCTGTGCCAGCCAAGCTACTTCCACAGCCAACACAGCAGCTCCTAACTCGAGTTTTGGGATAGTGTGCACTGCTGGAGGTGCTAACTTAGCTTTTCCCAGGACAAACCCCACATAGCACTTTCTTCCACTGTCTGTGACCTTGATGTATGCTACTGCGGTGATAGCTTTCACAGAGGCATCTGAGAAGACGTGGAGTTCTTTTTGTTGTGCAGTGCAGAGATTGGTGAGGGCATAAGGTCTAGGCATTTCAAACTCTCTCAGATGTTGTAGAAAGTCTTTCCACATCCTCCATTCAGCCTCCCTTCCTTCAGGGAGAGGACTGTCCCAGTCAAGGGCTTCACAGCTCATGAGCTCTCGTAGAAGGTGCTTTCCTTCTATAGTGACAGGTGCAATCAACCCAAGAGGGTCGAACAGGCTGTTCACCGTAGCCAAAACACCTCTACATGTGAAGGGTTTCTCTGTGATGGTCACTCTGAAAGTGAAGAGGTCACGCTTGGGATCCCAACAGAGCCCTAAGCTGCGTTGTATGAAGGTGGAGCTTTCATCGAAGTCAAGATTTTGCAGACCCTTGGCATGGTCTTTTGAGGGAAAGGCTTCCAGAACATCTGAACAGTTTGAAGCTATCTTGTGGAGCCTTAAGTTGGAAACAGCAAGCATCTCTTGTGTTCTTTTCAGCAGGTCTACCGCCTCTGTCGCTGAAGGTAGTGACAAAAGGCCATCATCAACATAGAAGTTGCGTCCGATGAAATGGCTAGCATCTTTGCCAAACTCGTCTTCTCCATGTCGTGCTGCACTGCGGAGGCCATATATAGCTACCGCCGGAGATGGACTATTGCCGAATACATGTACTTTCATACGATACTCCACAATGTCTTTGCTCGGATCATTTTCAACAAACCCCAGGAATCTCAGAAATGGTCAAAGATCTTTTGCATGAAAGCCACGAAGTGAGTCTTCATCTCTGGCTTGCGTTCAAAGGTGTGACGAAGAGATGTAAGGTGGTGATGGGCCTGTGGTCGGTTATTTGGGAGCCGATGTTGAGGGGTTAGGAATGGAAGTGGCGCCACCCAGCAGTTGGCATCATCCATGTACATTTCCCTATCCATAAGCTCTAGGAACAGCCTATCCTCAATTGAGAGACCTACCCTTTCATCAGCTTTGGTCCTCTCAAAGATCCTCTTCTCAATGTTGCAGTCTTCGAGGATTGGTGTGAGAGATGGAGGGCTGTGACTCGAGGGGGGGCACTGGCCTCGGATTTCAAACTGCTCTTTGACAAGTATATGATTAGGGCATGGTGTAAGGAGAGATGGTCGTCCATTTTCTAGCACACTGGTGTGGAAGCTTGTCACATCTGCTGGTCTGTGGGCTGAACCCAAGCAAATGTCTCCTATAATGACCCATCCAAGGTCCAATCGCTGGGCATATGGAGCATTATGAGGACAATTTCGCTGCTCTCTGACTTTATGCACACGCAGGATATCGTCCCAACAGAAGAAGGATTTGGGCGTCTGGGTCCAGTTGTGGTATTTTGTGAGCAATGGACTACAGATGAGTGTGGTGCTGTGCAACATCTGAGGTTGGAATTTCTGACTGGTCATCTGGAATGTTATTGCACTCAATGAACGTAGGCAGCATCATACTTGCAGTTCCATCCAACGACTCAGCCAAAAACCCAACGGCTCTTCTCCCAGTTGTCTCAGAGACCCCTGCACATGTGCGAAGTGTGTATGGAAATTCTGACCCAGTAATCTGGAAGAGGTCAAAGAAATCCGACTTGGCCAGCGACCTATTACTTTGGTCGTCTAGAACCATGTAGACCTTTGTAGCCTTTTCTGGATTTGCTTTAGGATAGACCTTTACTAAGCAGATTCTAGAGCCTAGAGGACCTAGAGCTCTTTCCTTCACCGCTGACATCTGTATATTTAGAGGTGACAGCCACCAGAGGGGCTTCTCCTTCACCCTCCCCGCCATGCTCTAAGGAGGGGTCCCTCATGTCTTTGCGAAGTGTGTCGTAGACGAGCAACACCTGAAGCAGATGTTGTTCTCTTTCAAAAAGCTCTTTCGCTCCTCGAGCGATTTGGTTTGAAACCCCCTGCACTTTTTTAAAGGATGGGGTTTCTTGTGGATGGGTCATTGTTTGGAGATTTCATCAAGCTTGACACTTGAAATGACTGACTGAGATGCTGAGTGATGTGACGACACTTCTGATTTGTAAGTGGAAACGTCGCCTTTGGCATACCCTGGTCTCCTTTTTGAACGCTCTGGCTTAAATGGACCTGATGAGGAACTGTAAGGATTGCTTGACTGGCCTGTAGGAGCTGTTGAAAGAACGAAGCTAGGGTCATTTCGTCTGCGAGCTTCATTACAGATGAAGTTTGCAAAAAAAGCAAAAGGAGGGAAAGAGACATGGTGTTGCTCCTTGAACATAGACCCCTGAACTAACCATTTTTCTTGCAACCCGAGTGGCAACTTTTCAACAATTGGGTTGACGCCCCTGGCAGAGTCCAGATATGAGAGCCCAGGCAGGTAACCTTGTGATTTGGCAGCCACTAGCTCTCTGAGAAGATCTCCCAGTTCTCTGAGCTTTACGGGATCCTTATGATTGATTTTAGGAAAGTTTTCCACTCTCTCAAAGAGAGCTCTCTCTTTATAACTTCTGGAGAGCCGTATACTCTTCCAAGCGTTCCCAAGCCATGCGTAGACCTAATGAAGGGTTGGTGGCATGCACAGCACGAATCCTCATAACATGATATGAAGACTGGCTTCCCAACCACTTTGTTAAGAGGTCGTGCTCCTCACCGGTGGTTAAGTTCAGTCCTTCAGTTGCATTGTGAAAGGAAGATTTCCACACCCAATAATTCTCAGGGTGATCATTGAACTTGCTAAGACTGGAGTTGACAAGCTCACGCCGTACTAGGTATCTTGCAATGTCACCCAAACCTGTGTGATCGTCAGCAGACATATGAAATGTGTTTCTGTTGGGCAAAAGCCAAGATGACAGAGTAGGGTAGCTGTGATGACATGTTGATGTAGGCCTTACAGGCTGTTGTTGTGACATGGGTTCCCGGCTTTCCCTTGCGGGTTGTTGATGGGGTGCAGGTTTTGACCATCCAGTTTGCTGCACTGCATTGACATCACCATAAGAGACTCTAATGTCAGATATGTGCCCCTTTGTTTTTGAAGCGTTAAAGACATGCTCTCTGTCTGGCTTTATGTTGGTGTTGATGAGAGGTAATAGAGATGGTGTGTAGGGATCAAGCGTTGGTGGTTTCTCATCACTGAGGTGCAACTGTGAGTGATGTTCCACATAATCACATGTTCGCTGAGAGGCAACATTCACTACATCATCATTAAGGTCCCTCTTGCTGCCTTCTCTAGAATTTGCCCCTGCAGCTTCCTCAAGAATTACCACCAAATTTCAGAGAGTACTCTTATACTGCCCAGATGAGATACCTTGTCTATTGGTGCTCACCAGATTACCAAGCCAGGTGGAAGTATATCGAACTAAATATGGATCAGCCTCATCCTCAAGCTAGGCTGGTAGGGAATGAACACACAGACCAAAAGGGAGATAACTCTATAATAGTAGAAAAAATTGGTATGAGATTGTTAGGAAATATAATTTGGAAGGAGAAAGTAAACTTCTGGTTTGGCCATCCCAAACACCCCGGTTTAGACCTGGAGTGCTTGACAATACCTTTGCAAGGTGGACAGTAAGGGGGATGACAGCGTGTACACTCTTAGATGGGAAAAGTTTTGAAACATTCGAAAAACTTAAAGAAGAATTTAATTTGGAAAATTGAGATTTTTTTCAGATATCTACAGTTAAGACATGATATAGAGATTAAAAAAAGACTGTCAGCAGAAGATACTGGAGTGATTGAAGTACTGACAAGTGCATATAAACAAACACCTACAAAGATTGTATCTAAACTGTATAAAGGTCTAGAGAAGCAGAATGGAAGGAACTGTTTATATGTGAAATTGAAATGGGAGTTAGAACTAAACATTAAATTGTCAGAGGGTGGTTGGCATTCTATCTGCAGAACGCAACAAACCTCCACTAGCTCTAAAAGATGGAGGGAATTCGGGTGGAAGAACTTAATCTGCTTTTTTGTCACACCCCATATTAAAAACAAACAGCTGGGTTCACCGCAACAATGCTGGAGACAATGCAGGCAGATGGGTGCCAACCACTCACACGTTTCCTGGTCTTGTACAAAATTGTGATCATTTTGGGATGGGGTTACTCTGATCCTTTTGATCCTCCTGATTTTAGGGTATAAGGTCCTAGGGACCCCCTAACTATGTACCTGGGTCTGATAACAGGGGACATCATTCAAAACGAGGATACCTATCTTTTTAAAATTTTGATACTGGCATGTAAAAAGGCTATCACAAGAAGCTGTCTGAAAGTTGACCCGCCGAGCCCAGGACAGTGGCTGGACATTGTAAAGGAGATACACTCTATGGAAAGACTGACTTACTATTTAAGACTGAAAGCAGGGACGCTGGATCAGCGCTGGGAAAAATGGACTGAATACATGAGAAGCGATGAGTTGCAATCACAGTAAACATGATTGAAAAGAGACAGGAGCATCATGGTATCCCCCCTTTTTTGTTTATATATATTGTTAATTTTTCTTTTTTCATACTTTCTCTTGAGGCATGGGCCCAAGTGGCATTCTCTTTGTAACATTAAGTTGGATATCCCCACGGTTGAGTGGTGGGACATATGCTTGTAGTATTTTTGAAAAAAGACAAATAAAAAGTTTTTAAAAAAAAAAACACAAAAAAAACGTATATTTATGGATAAAACAGCATAAAACAGCTACATAATGTTAGCTGTATTTACATAAAATAATATGCGCCAAAAATATCAACATAAACAGATAATTTTTTAAAAGAAAACAATTAACAGCAGCATTTTTCAACACAACTTACCCTCATCAATGCTGTGAGGGGCTGACGTGATGACCTATGGAAACCCAAGAGGTACAGAAAGAGGTGACGGCCAAAAAGGTAGTTTCCTCAGGAAACTCAAAAAAAAAAAAACAATAAAATAATATAATAACTAATAATAACTGATTGAGATAAAATTCACAAATACTCAGCTAAATAAATAAACACTAAATAAAATCCCCAAATACAATTTGAAAACAAAAATTAATAAAGTGCATTTTCGAACTCTGTTACATGAGTTGGCAATGGTGGGAGAGAATATGTTATGGCTATACACTATGGCTATACAGCTAATGATACTACGTCTACGAATTAGGTTTGATGATTAAATATTGCTATATTTCGACATCAACCCAGTCATGAGCAGAGTGAGTTGCTCTGTAGCTGAAGACCCTCGGCTGGAACCCAGGTGGCTGTGGTTGCCGTGGTAACCCTGGAGACGCGGGATCTAGGTGGATTCTCCTGGAAGCCGTGTCCCGTTATCACGATGACGGATTCTGCCGGTGTCTCAGCGGTTCAGCTCTGGTGGAGTTTGCCAGGAGACTTTCTGTCTCGGGAACTCTTGATTTCTGCTCGGCTTCTCTGCAGGAGGTCGTGCAGATGTTATCTGCTGGTGTCTCTTGCGGGTTGATGCGAAATAAACTCTAATGCTCTTCACTTTGGCTGGATAACTTTAGAGGAGACTGGTGTTGACCAGATGACTCTAAAGTTGCCAAAATCTTCAAAAAAGAAAACTTGATGATGATTTAAAAGTTACAAAATTACTCTGAGGCACTTCTGTTGTTTTGGTTCAGCTGGTCTTGACTTGGCTTATAAAAATAAAAGATCGTGCATGTAGACAAAAATGATGTTACTTGGAGCTTGTGGCAAAGAAAAATAAAAGATGCGAAAAGTGCAAAAATGACTTAGAGCCATGAGTTTGTGGCGAGCAGCTTAGAGCTAAGAGTTTCCATGGGTACAGAGCCGGGCTTTGAGCCGGGACTCTGAGCTTTGAGAAAAGAGCTCAGGTTCTAGTTTCTGCATCGTTTTCTAGCTTCAGCTTTTCAGCAATTGGGGGTCCGTAACTCTGCATGTCCTTATAATGAACTTCCTTAATGGCTTGTGACTGATGCCCGGCCAGGTATGTACGCTACATGAGAAAGAGTGAGGGGGAGATGAAGGGGAGCAGGGGTAGATAAGGGATATCCTTTGCTTTTCACTTCTACTACTTTCCCAAGAGGTGTCCCACTTTCTTTCCCTCTGTCTGTCCAGTCTGAGCAACAGCCTCCATCATACTGTCTCTATTTATCTTCCTGTGACCTACCTTCTTTTCCTTCTGTCTTCTTGTTTGAGTTGAGCTCATTAATACACAAGGACCCCATCATTTATTTAATTTACAAAGGCAGATTCTTAATCCAACATGTCATAATTCTAAGATAAAAGAATCAGCTGAAGCAGTTCATCTGCTTCATGAATAATTGGATAATTTCCTCCTCCTCCTCCATGACCCCATCTCCTCCAGCTGGCTCTTTTCTTGTTGAAGCTCCAGTGCTCTTCTTTACTAGCGCTCCTTCACATGGAAGCAGAGTCTTCCAGAGTGTAGCACGGGTTTCAACTGCTTGACTCTAGATCAGCTCCTTATCCTCGACACTCAACAGGGTCAGGGTCTGTGGATGTGATCGTGTGTGGCTTCCTCTTTTTGGTGACCCTGCTGATCTCATTCTCTCTTTCTTCCACTGCCTCCTCAAGCTCCCTCACCTTCCTTACTCAGCTTTCTACCACTTGTTCAGCCTGGCGCGTCCACCTCTGTCCTGACATCTTTGAGCTCTTTTTCAAACCCAGGTCTCGTTCTCTCATTTCCAGAACACTGAGTTCTTTCTCTGCAGACTTTCTTCAGCGCAGCTTTCAACTGCCCATCTCCTGAGTCTCTATGTCTCTAAGAGGAATGTGAAATATTGTAAACTTCTTCATGGTGACATCTGTGTTCTCTGAGGCCCTCTCTATGAACAACATCTGGCCAACTGTTTCCCTTCTCCCTGCTCATATCCTTCTCGTTCTGCTCCTTCAGGGCTGTGTTCTCTGTGGCCGGCCTTCGGATGTCTTCTTCAGCTGAAGAATGGTCACTTCAAAGTCCGTGAACATCTGGGAAGCAGGTCTGAGGAACAGCTGCAGGGAAGAGGAGTGAAGACTTGACTGCACTGAAAGTGAAAGTGGAGAAGTTACAGGTGAGAGGGAGAGACGAAAAGACAGTACATGTGTGATAGAAGGAGAGAGAGGCAGTCTGTGTGTGTGTGTGTGTGTGTGTGTCTGAGAGAGAGAGGGAGAGAGAAAAAGAGAGAGAGAGACAGAGAGAGAGGACAACATAACAGAATTGAGCAGGTAGTGGGAGATCCCTTCCAGGTCAATATTCCTGGTTTTAATTGTTTGGGGAAGACTATATATCTAATATATCTACCCTGATGCTGCTGCTCTCTCTCTCTGCTGCCGGTGAGCCTGTGCTGCCTCTGCTCCATGTTTCTTTTGTTTGGTTATTTTGTTAGTTTAGTTATTGTGTTTTCTTTAACTGTGTGTTTAGTTAACAAATGCTCAGTTTTGTTGTTTGATACAGTGCTTTGAACTTAGCCTTTAGTTCAATTGGTGTTTTCTGTTAGTTGTTTCTTTTGTTTGTACGCTGTTGGCCCTCCTGGCGTTAATTTGGTTATTTCCCCCAAGAATGTATACCCTTGCTGTGATCTAATGCGTGTTGTTTTGTCCCTGTACGAGTGTGGCAGCGAGCGTGGCCGGCCCGACGGTTTGGTGGTACCTATTCCTCACCTGTGCTTCGCCACCACCCTATAATAGTGTGTTTGGTAAGTTTTTATATAATGACCTTTTAACTTTTTTTCTTGAATAAATTTGTAATCTTGGGGGAAATCCTTGTCTCAGTCCTATAAAGGCAGTTCTGTGTGGATCCAAGTGCAGAGAGAGTCAGGCAGAATTACAATGTCCGAAATCCAAATCTTTAATTCAAGAAACGTAGCAGAGATCAAAATACCAAGAGACAGTCAGACCAGGCAAAAAGGCAGATCAGGAACAGGCAGAATCGAGGGTCACAAAAATACCAAAAACAGATCATACACAGGGAATCAAACAGGACTTAAACGCGAGAGAGCTTGAACACAAGGGTAACAAAGACAATCTGGCAAAGACATGAGAAATGAGGCGGGGTTTAAATACACAGGAAACAAGACACAGGTGAAAGACATTAGGGTGGAGACAGCAATCAAAACAGGAGGGAAAAACCAGGAAGTAAAACAAACAGCAACACAACAGAACCAAGACTTCAAAATAAAACAGGAAATGCCAATAAAATAAATACAGATCCTGACAAGTCCATTTTCTTTTCGTCATCTCTATGGTTAAGGGATCTGTGGACTAACTAGTTTTACGGGGGGTATTAAAGGGGTAAATCCGGGCCTTGCCACAATAATCTCCAATGGAAGGACAGTTTTAATCATGTTGCATAGCAGGATGCAAAGCGACATCCTCTGTTCCTCTACATCAGGTGTGTTCATGACTAGAGAGAATGTTCGCCATGGTTTCCTTTTCAATAACACAACATGCTGGTTGCACACAGGATGCTAGTTTTGGTTCCTTTAAGATTAAAATATTTATTTTTTATGCAGCCAAGTACCAGTTTTCAGTGAGACTGCTCCTCAACTTAACCTCCTCTAGTTCCATCTCACTGACAAACAGACAGAGAGACAGACAGACAGACCTGGGGCACCTGACAGACGTGAAAATGATTAATTCAGTCAAGTGTTGCTGGGTTTCCAGAAAGCCAAAAAACAGGTTAAAAGGTAACTACAACTATAAAGTAGTAATACTAATAAATATGCAAATGCAGATGTAGAAAAAGTCATGAACGAGATTGAATCTCCAGGCCTCATTAATGTTACAGCAGGTCCAGGATTGTTTCATCCTTCAACCATCTGAAAGCTGTTGATGGTAGTGATGGAAGAACCCTCTGATTCCTCACTGAGGCCACTAGCCGTCGCTCTGTCGCTCTGTTGTCTGGACATAGCTCTCTTCCCTCGTCGCTTCGTTCCTCCTCTGCATCTTCAGTGTGTCCTCTTGATTTCTGCAGGGATGTCTGTTGTTCTGGTCGCCATGGCAGCCTGCTTCTGCGCGATCAGCTGGTCCCTGGTGTAAATGATGTGACCGTGGAGTTGCTGCGCAGCTGGTAGCTGAATGATAGCATTCAAAAAAGTAAAGAAGTGATAACAGACCATAACTCTGTCTGCTAATACGTCTATAGAGGGCGGTGCAGCTTAAAGAATCTGCAAGTAAAAATGTAAACGAGTATGAAAGAAGAAGAAAGTTAAAAAATTGTTAAAATAAGTTTTGAAATTCATAACTCAAGTCTGAGCGGAGCAAGGATCTCATCCAGTTCCTGGAGTTTTGGTATTAATATTCTGCAATAATAATTACTGACCGAAAAATAATTATATACTATTTAATACTGTACATGTACACTGTACAGTATTAAACATACACACCACGTACACTGTGCTATTTCCATTTTCATTGTATAGTTTTTCTTGCTGTTTCAGAGATGTGTGTTAAATACATTTTTCAGTTTAAGTTTCTTAATTGTATAGTTTCATACTTGTGCTTTTATCCCACATTTTATTGTACATACTTACAGTGATTCAGTGCTGTTACTTTGGTCTGAATCTGTGAGATAACCACGCCCCCTCATTTGAATACAACAGATGTAAATAAAAAGAGCTGGGAAATAAATGGGGCATTCGGAAATAAAGGTCTCCATATGTGGAATTATAAAGTAAAAGTCCCCTGAAATAAATAAAAAGGTCATTTTTAAAATAAAAAGCTCTTTATGTATTTATTTATTTATTCATTTATAAAGCTATTTTATTTTATTTATTCTATTTATTTATTTACTCAGTCATATATTTATATTTACTTTTATAATACCTAATTTGATTATTTCAGGAATTAATTCATGCTTGTATTTATTTATTCATTATGTATTGATTTATTTAATATTTATTTAGATGGCATTCCATAAAGAGTTGAGCGAGAAATTGTAAAAAAAAAACCTAATGCCAGCCTTAGGTTTGGTCTTAACTTACTGTCCTAGAGTCTTTCTAGGCAACGACCAGCCTCACATTAATCTCAGTTTATGAGTGAAAAGCATCGTCCAGGTACAGCGGTTTGTTCAGCTGGTTCAGGATTTAGTGACCGTGGTCTCAGGTTTGCCACTGGCTCCTCACTGTGAAGCTTTGTAAGACATTAGATGTTTAAAGAAGCTCAAACAGCAGAAGGTTTTTGACTGAATGGCAGCATGTGTTTGTTCCTTCCTCCCACTCTCTGTAGCGTATAAACCATCTGCTACAGGCTCACTGAGGAACCAGAGGTTATAGGATTTAAGATGAAAGTGATTACTTCATGACTCATATTGTGTGCACTTCATACAATTCTGGATTTTTTTTTATATTTTAACACGTGCCATCTGAAGAATCTGAATTGCTCATCTGTCATGGACAGTCTCGTAGTGTGTATTCTGCTGGGTGACAGTCATACATCTCTATTTTACTACAGATCTGAAAACCATCTACACCACAGGAGTGGATCATTCACTGCCTCTAACAAACTGTTAATGATTATTTCAGACCTGTAGGGCTGTAGTAATTATCACATATTGCACTTTGAAATTTGAGGGCACAGTTAAATTACATTTGTGTTCATTTACACTTCAACCTAACAGCTCCCCTCTTGTTGCAAATAATAGTAGTAGTAAAAAAAGATAAACTGGTTGCTGAACATTCAGTTCACTGTGGATGTGGTCAGATGGTCAGAGGGTTAATTTGACTGTGTGGGATAAAAACTATCAGAACTAAAATGAAAAAGAAAACAATTCTTTAAAAATTTAAATGAATTGAAAGATATACACTCACCGAGCACTTTAGAAAACACCCGTGCATCTACTTAATCATGTATTCATGTATCAGCCAATCCTGTGGCAGCAGTGTGATCAGGTACTGTGCTAAAGTTTTAGACACATCAGGTGCAACTGTTCAACATCTTTATTGATTGCAACATCAGCCCACAGGTCGTCTGTGCAAGGAGTTTATGAGCACCCATAGCTTTGTTCGATTGTTAGAGGAACTGAAGCAGCTGTAGTTATTATGATGAGAGCAAAGGAGAAAATGAGGTGATGTGGTTTATAGAACAGCGGTCCCCAACCTTTTTTTGCACATGGACTGGTTTCAGAAAGACAAATTCATCACGGACTGGTTGTTTGGGTGGGTGGGTGGGGTTTCTTACCACACTGAAAAAGGTTCCTTAGGCCTGTAATTACTGCACAAACAGCATATGTGATAATAGCCTACTACCAAGCAACTGTTGTACTGTTGTCATGTTGTATTTTACTGATTAAAAAATAATTAAATGAGTAATTTGTCCTTTCCATGTTGGGAAACACTAATAGAGCAACAAAGTCCACATTAGGAAGAGGGTTAGTGTGGATAGATGAGTTGACAAAACACTGGACTTTCACACATGTGACATTTCCCATGTGAATGTGTCTGAACCTAAACAAATCACAACTTGCCCACAGAGCCCTGCTTTCAACAGCAAGTCAGTCTG
>NW_019525661.1:1531103-1532265 GCF_002814215.2 Seriola lalandi dorsalis | reverse complement strand
GAGCCTGTGCTGCCTCTGCTCCATGTTTCTTTTGTTTGGTTATTTTGTTAGTTTAGTTATTGTGTTTTCTTTAACTGTGTGTTTAGTTAACAAATGCTCAGTTTTGTTGTTTGATACAGTGCTTTGAACTTAGCCTTTAGTTCAATTGGTGTTTTCTGTTAGTTGTTTCTTTTGTTTGTACGCTGTTGGCCCTCCTGGCGTTAATTTGGTTATTTCCCCCAAGAATGTATACCCTTGCTGTGATCTAATGCGTGTTGTTTTGTCCCTGTACGAGTGTGGCAGCGAGCGTGGCCGGCCCGACGGTTTGGTGGTACCTATTCCTCACCTGTGCTTCGCCACCACCCTATAATAGTGTGTTTGGTAAGTTTTTATATAATGACCTTTTAACTTTTTTTCTTGAGTAAATTTGTAATCTTGGGGGAAATCCTTGTCTCAGTCCTATAAAGGCAGGTGTGTGTGGATCCAAGTGCAGAGAGAGTCAGGCAGAATTACAATGTCCGAAATCCAAATCTTTAATTCAAGAAACGTAGCAGAGATCAAAATACCAAGAGACAGTCAGACCAGGCAAAAAGGCAGATCAGGAACAGGCCGAATCGAGGGTCACAAAAATACCAAAAACAGATCATACACAGGGAATCAAACAGGACTTAAACGCGAGAGAGCTTGAACACAAGGGTAACAAAGACAATCTGGCAAAGACATGAGAAATGAGGCGGGGTTTAAATACACAGGAAACAAGACACAGGTGAAAGACATTAGGGTGGAGACAGCAATCAAAACAGGAGGGAAAAACCAGGAAGTAAAACAACACAACAGAACCAAGACTTCAAAATAAAACAGGAAATGCCAATAAAATAAATACAGATCCTGACAAGTCCATTTTCTTTTCGTCATCTCTATGGTTAAGGGATCTGTGGACTAACTAGTTTTACGGGGGGTATTAAAGGGGTAAATCCGGGCCTTGCCACAATAATCTCCAATGGAAGGACAGTTTTAATCATGTTGCATAGCAGGATGCAAAGCGACATCCTCTGTTCCTCTACATCAGGTGTGTTCATGACTAGAGAGAATGTTCGCCATGGTTTCCTTTTCAATAACACAACATGCTGGTTGCACACAGGATGCTAGTTTTGGTTCCTTTAAGATTAAAATATTTATTTTT
>NW_019525661.1:1530568-1531053 GCF_002814215.2 Seriola lalandi dorsalis | reverse complement strand
TTGTACTGTTGTCATGTTGTATTTTACTGATTAAAAAATAATTAAATGAGTAATTTGTCCTTTCCATGTTGGGGAACACTAATAGAGCAACAAAGTCCACATTAGGAAGAGGGTTAGTGTGGATAGATGAGTTGACAAAACACTGGACTTTCACACATGTGACATTTCCCATGTGAATGTGTCTGAACCTAAACAAATCACAACTTGCCCACAGAGCCCTGCTTTCAACAGCAAGTCAGTCTGCAAGAGACAGGAGACACTGTGTTACGGCCTGCAAAACTAGGCTGCAACATATGTGTCACAACCAGACTTATACACAGGACGCAGATGCAGGGTATCAGAGTCTTTAATAGTAATTCAGGTTTAATTCCAAGGCAGAGAAAAAAAGCAGGCTATGAAATATTATCTCTGGCGTGCTTCTTCACGAAGAAGCAGGGTTAATCAATACCAAAAATAAAAATCACTCCAATAAGGGAGGAAAAAGA
>NW_019525661.1:1511443-1530518 GCF_002814215.2 Seriola lalandi dorsalis | reverse complement strand
GAACCAAGACGAACACACTGGCACAAGACAAGGGGAGACACATGAGGGTAATGAGGAGCAGGTGAACACAATCGGGAATCAGGGAAGACAATCAGACCGGTGACACATGATAAAGGGCAAGTGACCTGAAACGAGAGGAGAGTTACTTCTTTCAAAATAAAACAGGAAATGACAAGACAAAAAAAGACCCAAGACAACCCCACCACGGTGTGACAATATGAAAGAAAGACACCAGACAGGAGTAACACTTAACCCAGGCTTTATTGAATTAACCCACAAAATATTCAAGGTTGCAAACAAAAACCAAGGGAAACAAAAAGTACTGGCGACTCCGGCCAAACTAAACAAAAGAATGGAAGATGCTGGGCCAACCACGCAGTGGGCCGTTGCTCTCAGTGCGACGAATAACATGACTACCGGTAATCTCCAGCCCAAATGAACACAATAAACTAAAATAACAAAATCCCACCACACCTAAATATGCGTGGAGGACAGAACCCTGCTTGGGGAAGGAAAAGGGGACAAAGAATCCATACCACAGGTTCAGCTGTTTCCACGACTAGTATTCAGTATTCAAACCAGACCTAGATGGTATTTGTTCAGAGGCACCAGTATAGAGTAGCTAACATTGTATCTGTCTACAAAAAGATAAATATGAGCTAAGCTGCTATTGTAGCTTGCCCTCCCCCAGCAGTGCAGTGAAGTACTTGAAATCAGCAGGATTTAAGTAATAGCTGGGCTTTATGGCTCATATGATCCCACCAATACAGTGGCCTATTCTCAGGCTCTTTTGTCATTTCACACACAACCACCCACACACACATTCACACACATACATTCAAACTTTCAAGCAGATGCAGGATTAGCCGATCTGCTTCTGAACTGCCAGTATATCTGTTCAGAGGAAATGATAAAATATTTTCAAGAATATTTCCCTGTTGCGGCTCTAAACTTGAGTGGTAACTGCGCTTCAAAAGGATTTATGGGCTTCATGAGGACAGACGGGCAGAGGTGTGTGGTTAGAGAATACGGATGTGGAAATTGATCTGTCCACATTCTGGATGTCTCTGTGGATATGCCACTTCTACTTCAACTGATGATGTCCAGGGAGTGTGTGTGTGTGTGTTTGTGTGGCCCTCAGAAAAGTGATACAACACTCACCCACAATCTCAGATGTCAGATTGTGGATTTTCAACTCAGGTTATTTTACTAAATATTTCAAATACGGTAAAGGAGGATGGATTTTACAGGACATGCTCTATCTTTAAAAACTGTTGGAGACAAGCAGTTAAAGGGTTAAAGGAATATTTTTTCTATTTAAAACAACAAAATATTTGGTCTCACAAAGTCCTCAAAATTCATAAAATCTATTAAACCAGATGAATAACACAGATAATGTAAGTCCACCTCGGTTAAATGGAACAAGTATAGAATTCAAACACAGTTTAAATGATAATTTAAGAGCACTACAAATGGAGGTCGCCTAAAATGGAAATACTATTAATTTCTCATGTATTCATAAACCAAAGAATTGGACGAGGTAAAATTTGATGACATGATGATGGAGCTAAATAAAAATGGTTTCCGAGGAGCTTGCAAGACATCCGTATAATTACACTATACCACACCCTTGTTTCACGAATGACACACTCCTCAAGTTGCAGTTGCTGAGGAATCTGAGTTTGATCAATCAACAATTATCAGCACTAGAAGCTTCAGCCCTAAAGTTCCTGAACCTTTGGAAAATGCTAACATCAAACGTTTATACAACCTGGAAATCAGTTTGGTTCCTGGTTTCCTTGGTCGAAACCCAGGTTTAGTTCCTGACTTCCTCAAAAGGTTCTTGGCCCTGTGGGAAAGTTGTGGGAACCAATCATGTCTTGTTCGGGTGCCTAAAGCAGGAAGACCGGCTGAGATAAATTACTTTTAGAACAAAGTCATTTGGAGTGATGAGACCAAAATGTAACTTTATGGTCACAACCATAAATGTTATGTTTGGAGAGGAGTCAAGAAACCCTATGACAAAAAGTATGCCATCCCTACTGTGAAGTGTGGGGTGGATCTCTGATGTTTTGAGGGTGTGTGAGCTACAGTGGCACAGGGAATTTAGTGAAAACTGAAGTATTGGTGGACAATTTGCATTCATCAGCCCGGATGTTGCACATGGGACATACTTGGACTTTCCAACATGACAATGATCCAAAACATAAGGCCAAGTCTACCCTTCAATGGCTACAGCAGAAAAGTGAAGATTCTGGAGTGGCCATCACAGTCTCCTGACCTCAATATCATTGAGCCACTTTGATATCTCAAACGTGCAGGTCATGCAAGACAACCCAAGAATGTATGGGACCTGGAGGCTTTTTGCCAATTAGAATGGGCAACTTTACCATCTGAGAAAATAAAGCAACTCATCCACAACTATCATAAAAGCCTACAAGCCGTCACTGATGCTATAGGGGGCAATACACAGTATTAAGAACTAAGGGTTTTGTTTAATGATGTGCTATTCTGTGATGCCTTATAGTTGAATTTGAATCCCATTAAAAATAAAAGAAATGTGTTTTGCCTGATCACTAATGTTTTCTTTAAAGAATGGTAGACATCTTATTCTGACGGTATGTAAACTTATGAGCACAACTGTATTCATATTCATACATCCGAAATATCCGCAGAACTGTTACTGTCTGCAGGTCCTCCTGCCTCCAGAGCTGTAGGTGTAGAGTCTGGATCTGCAACTGCAAACCAATTACTGCCCCCATGATCCTGTTTAACACCTGCTGCTAAACCTGCTCAAATTTACTATAATTTGTAATGATAATTATTAATGTTATTAGCTGTCATTACTACTTTTATCAGTTTGAGCACTACAGTTGTAATTACAATACTATCGCTGTTACTGCCTATCACTATTATTGATATTGCTATCATTGCACGTTCTTATTTTTTCCCCTCTGCGCTCTCTCTCTCTCTCTTTCTTTCTTTCCTGCTTGAACGCTCTCTCTCTCTCGCTCTCTCTTTATCTCTCCCAACCCAACCGGTCAAGGCAGATGGCCACCCGCCTTGAGTCCGGTTCTGCTTGAGGTTTCTGCTTCTTAAAAGGAAGTCGTTCCTTGCCACTGTCACATAGCGCTGCTCTTGGTGGGAATTGTTTGGTCTCCGTAAATAATATTATAAAGAGAAGGTCTCGACCTGCTCTATTTGGAAAGTGCCTTCAGATAACAACTAACTGTTGTGAATTGGTGATATACAAATAAAAATTGACTTGACTTGAAACATCAGCATCAAAGATCCAGTTGCATGAAAAAGGAAGCCAGAAGGTGTAGTAACACCGTGATATTGCAAATCAGACGGTGGATTTTTTGATTGTCACTTTGAATCCACTCATCCTGTCCCTACCTGCCTCACAGAACAGAAGTGTTTTCTCCTGCTTTGATTTCAATCCATCCAAATGTCATCTTTTTCAATCAAAACCAGAAATGTCAACCTCATGTCACCAGATGAAAAGTCACAGTATCTCCAGTAGGAAGGATTCAACTGCTGGGAACCATGAATGTCTATACAAAATTGTAATCTTGCACTTTTGTGCAAACCAAACCATACAGTAGTTACTGAGGTACAGTTTAGATTAAACTGGTGGACCAACCAACTGACCAGCTGCCTAACTGACTACACTTTTTGTCAAATTCAGAGAACCTCCTCGTGGTCTACTAGCTGTTTGTCATGTGTTTGTGCGGAAAAGAAATCCAGTAATCCTTTGTAAATGGGAAAGGAACTGACAGGGCTGGGAAAAACCAGCTGACTGAAACACCAGCCCACTTGACACCGGCCCACAGCTGTGGGGGTCCACCAGGATTTGTCCCCGTTGTTCTGATGGCCAGTCCAACAACAGGCATGGAGATGGACGTGGAGCTTGCTCTGTTTCTGCTTGACAGGTGGGGAACATGAGCTTTGTTTCACAGAGTGAATTGGTTCTTTTGTTCCATTTGCTAATATTTGTGATAGCTAACCCCAACTGATAAGTTAGCTAGCAAGCAGGTACTGGTGTAACTACAGACATTCAGCTTACTCTCTAGTTTGCCAAGATGTGCTGTTGGAGTGATGTTGGCTGTAGTAGCAGGGTAGTTATGTGTATCACTGTCTGGCGCTCTGCATGTTAGCTTAGCAGCAGCAACTGTCTCATTGTTTTCTCCGTATCATGGTATCTGTCCTGTAGCGTTAACACCGTAATTTAGAATTTGCTCTCGTTGAAATGGGGCTGCAGTCCTCTGGGAGGACAACAATGAATTACTTCATTGATAAATTGATCAATCTCATATCAGAAGCCATGACTTCTCGATTCAATGGATCTCCAGTCTCTACGTCAAAAGAATACAACAGGACAACAGCTGGGTGTAAATATAGGAATTCATTAACTAAACTACTATCTACAGAGTAAATGCAAGGTGTAATAATCATAAATATGAAAATAATAATGAAATGAGCAGTGTGATGCGTTGGCAATGGTGGGAGAAAATATGTTAAGGCTATACACTATGACTATGCAGTTAATGATGCAACATCTACGAATGAGATTTGATGATTAAATATTGCTATATTTCGACATGAACCCAGTCATGAGCAGAGTGTTAAGACCGGCCTTCTGTGAATTGCGCTGTAGCTGAGGAACCCAGGTGGCCGAGGTTGCCATGGTAACCCTGACCCTTGGTTTAAGTTAGCAGCAGAGTAATCCCAAGTGTGTCAAAGCTCGGAAAAAAGAATAGGCTGCTTCACGGCTTTGTAGTCATCGTTGTTAGATTTTTCCAACTACCACTGTAAAGGTCCCCAATCTTGGACTCATGAGCTCTGTGCTCATTTACTTGCTGCACCTCTACTCACATTTTTAATTAAAATCCCTAAAACCTGGAAAGCTGCTTCTTTCAGGTCATTCATTACATAAATGTGGTGAGCCCAATGACTTGAACTACAAATTGTCCCAGTGAGCAAAAACCCTCGAGTCCTCAATAAACTCTGGTACTGTCTCTGAAGTTGTTTCATTTGAATCATGGCACAGAACAACAGCTGCAACTACACTACTCACAATAAGTTAGCGATATTGTGAGAGACTCAGTGGATTTCATACATACGGTGTTTGTTTCGCTTCAGAGATTTTTGGGATAGGGAGGCAGTTGTATTGGGGTGATAGACACACCTCATTTTGTGTTTTCCACGTAATGGTCTCACTGTGTACAGTGTGCCTTACATATTGGGGCTACGAGTGACAGACCGCAACGATGACCAGTACCTAAGGACCTATGCACTCAGACATCGTTATGCAACTGCCACACAGCTGCAGGCCCGTTTACGAGATGTGAGGGGTACTAGGGTTTCCAGACAAACCATTCGCAACCGACTCCACCGCTTTGGCTTGAATGCCAGACGACCGTTGCAGGTGACTCCACTGACACCAAGACACCGCCGTGAACGTTTGCAGTGGGCACAAGACCATGTGACCTGGACAAGCAGTGGTCTACCGTCCTGTTCACTGATGAGTTGGGTCGCCTTGCACAGAAATGATGGTCATCAGCGTTGCTGGAGAAGGCGAGGTCAACATGGTCCCCAGGGTTCGCTTTGGTGGAGGAGGTGCAACAGTCTGGGCAGGCATCACCAGTCAGCGCAAAACAGATTTGGTTATTGTAGATGGCTCAGTCATAGCACGTTCTTACCTCAGAGACATCATAGAACCCATCAAAATCCCCCAATTCCGCCAGCACACCCCCAACTTTCTGTTCATGGATGATAATGCTCCACCACATCGTACCAGAATTGTCACAGCTCGACTTCAGGAAGTCGGAGTGCCTCATATGGTATGGCCAGCAATGTCCCCTGACCTGAACCCCATAGAGCACGTCTTGGACCAGCTGAAGCAGAGACTGGATGATCGTACCCCACCCCCACGTGACCTGGCAGAACTGCGTGTAGCACTTGTGGAAGAGTGGAACGCATTGCCTCAGAACAACATCATGAGGCTAGTGAGGAGCATGAGACGTCGCTGTCAAGCTCTCATTGCGGCAAATGGTGGAAACACCCGCTACTGACATTGTCAATTTTTGTTATTTGGGGCTATCCTTGTTATTGTCTAAATGTTTGGGGTAATAAATTTTAAACTAATGAAAATGGTGTTTCTTCTCGTTCATTATTAATAATATCAAAGGGAACTTTTACTTATTTCATTCAAATTCAGACCAAATAGGAAAAGCACTCATGTAAATAACAATATCCCTAACTTATTTTGATTAGTGTAAATGATAGTTTTAATGCTCATCACTGTGCTGCACTTTTGATATTCTGTTGTTAATGATAATATTTGACAAGAAAAACCAATCTTGTTAGATGAATACTCCATGAAAGGATTCCGTGACTATCTCACTGATAGAACTCAGCAGTAGTTTCAAATTGTGTTCAATTTCAAAAGTGCTCTTAAAGTTAGTACAGGTGTCCAACAAGAGTCTGTTTTAGGTCCTTTTATTCTCTTTTTCATAATATTATCTCTGCTACTCCAAATTGCAATGCTCATTTTAATGCTGATGATACAATATAGTTACAGGCTGGCCATTACAAATCTACATTTCAAATATATCTCAAATATAAGCTTGTTGTAAATTCCAACAAAACAAAGTGTATGCTCCTCTCTCAGCCTATTGTCCCTATCCATACTCAAGAGACCCACATGGAAACTGAAGGTTGAAATTGGATTTTTGTATCAAAACTAGTTTCTCTTTCTCTAGTCAAAAGACCAGTGTGCAATTTACTTTTATGCCGGCTCTTGGTTATGGTGGTATTGTGGATACGCATACCTCTCACTCCACCATAAAGCTTCTACTGCAAACACTGCCTCATTACCTCTGCTTTCTGGTTTCAACATGGCCCCTACAACGTCAGATCATTGAATATTTTAGCATAATCCGTATTGGGTGTTAACTGATCCTGGGAGAACTGGTTAAATTCCTACAAATAGAATGAGCTGCAGAAAGCTTTGAAACTGAAATCACTCTTCCTGAGTGAGTTTCTTTTTTTATTTGGCAAATCAGAAACTTTACTTTTACGCTTACTCTCCCACTGGACTCCACCACACTTCTAGTTGCCATTGCCTACACTGTCTCCGTCGCTACAATTGCTCCAATCTTAAGCTCTGGCAAACTTGCTGGTTGACATTAAGTATCACTACCAGTGTGCAGTGTGTGAAAGTCACCACAGACGCTAGATTTAAAACTGTTATACTACAGAGTTATAGATATATGTGGCACTGATCGGCTTGATGTGTGAATTTGTTTGGTGAGTGCTTGGATGTAGCTGACTTTCATTTGTATGAAAAAGCCCTGCACTCCATCTTTAAGATCCACAGGCTGTTCCTTGGAAATGTAGGCGAAAACTGAGTGACCTCATGAGTATAAAGGCAGACAGTGTGTGTCTGCAAATACAGTAACAGAGTAACCCCTAAACTCCAAAAGTAGGACACTGATGATGCTTTTCATCATTTCAGTCTGAAGGAATGAGGGCAGCATTCATTTTCTATCTGTCTGTATTTGCTCTCTCTGTTCTTTGAGAATTGAGCACAAATGTAGAACATTAAGATTTTCTGTAATTAAATTAAAAATGTACACAAGGGAGTTCAAAGCTTACAGATAAAGAGACACAGGAAATGCTAGACCTGCCAGACAGTTTGTTATCTTTATCACCAGAACCAGCAGAGAATTTGGGCCCACTCAACTCAAAGCAGTGTCTGATAATTACTGACTTCACAAGGAGGAAGGTTTAACTCAAAGTGTTTCCAGGGGACATTAAAAAGTGATCAACCCAGCTGGGATGCACTTGTTCTTCAATGCTTTGTGACTTTTGAGGTTAAAAGCATTGGACAACAAGTCCACATGGATGTATTACAATATATGTATTATAATACATCCATGCAAGTGTGGCCCAGCCAGATTCAGCACTCTTTTGTGTGCCCTGGAAACACGTCTGTGTTCCAAGCTGTTTCTTGGTTGTAATTTCATATTCAACAGACAGTGATAGTGAGATCCATCTTCTCATTTAATTCTCAGCAAGAAAGCTAATGAGCCAACCTCCCAACGTGGTGAACTTTCCTTTAACTTAGCTTCCTGGTATTGAATTAGTGCTCAGTAGTTCCACAGTAGAAACTTGATTAAAACTTCAGGTCACAGTTGTACTGTGAAAAACTGCCGGACCCATAGACTCACCCGTAAAGATCGTAGTGCAGACAATAGTCCATGTTTCTGGCTGTTTCCACTGGAAGTGATTCAGCAGCGATCCTGTCTTTTAGTTGTCCCGCCACACGTGTCTAACCGAACAAGTAGGTTTTAATCAATGTGTGTAATGATGCCTGTTTTAATTATGTATTTGTGTTTTTATGTAAAAATATGCTTCAAGTCACAGCTTTCATAAATTGAAACATTTGACCTGCTTGTTGCTATGGATAAAGGTTTTGGGGTTCCTAAAGTTATCCTCTGGCTACCATGACTGTCTGCAGTAAACAACAATTTCATGGTAACTCTGGATGAAAAGTCATTAGGTTTCATCTTTAAGTTATTCTATGTGTCTTTTTAAATACTACTGTCTCTGGCGGAGTAAACTTTTCAAGAATATGAAGCTTTTAAACTGAATGACATCTGTGTTCGGATGCTGTTAGCTGATCAAAGTGTAGGATGAGTGAAAGTCGGTTGCCTTGTCTCCTTGGGCAACTACAGGCTAAACTTTGGTCCAGTGAAAAGAGAGAACAGCCCTCCTGAACCTCTGGCCTTTTAAATATGTTCAGCTAAGTGCTGCATTTTCCAGCTCACCACAAGGTCAACAGTCTTCAAGTGTGTTTAACAGGCTGTAGGGTTTTCATTACATCTTTGTTGAACTGCTGTGTCTGAAATGCCTTTAGTGGTAACATTCATACACTAGCCGTTGAACTGTAAGTTCACTGAATGCTGCAGTAATGATTTTTCCATTTCACATTTGACTTCAAATTGGTTGTAGAAATATTTGCCTATCTAACTGGAAACTCTTTTAGTTTCTGCTTTTCTGTTTTGTGCATTCAGTATAAGTTGTTATAGTAATAATAATGATAATACAAACAGTAGTGAAGCAGCTTTAATAACAAATGTCCAAGACTGGAAACTAAACACAGATGATCCAAAATGATTCAAAGATTCAAAAGTCACAATTGGGCATTGAACAAGTCCCACCCAGGTTCATGACTTTTTACTGTCCCCTGGAAACACTTCTGTTGTAGGACTGAATTTACAGTGCGTTTATTTATGTGTGAGTTTTTGCAGCGTGTTTTTGTCTTTGCATGTGTTTTCTAAAGTTGCAGTGTGTTGAGCTCACAGGGCCACCGTATTATATGACTTAAATGAGGCATTTTGACTTTTTATTCTACAACATAAAATACATCAGTAAATACTCCAGTCCTGATTTCTTGGAGCTTTCACGTCTGTTAATGTGTAAATGAGACTACAGAAGTTGTCAGGGACATTAAACGTCATCACGTTGAACATGAACACAGATCTACTTACAAGTCCACCTTTACAGCCTCGTCTTTATACAAACTGTTACTTACTTTGTCAGAGGAAACGCTTTTGTAGAAGAGGTCAGAGCTGAATCAAACTACAAGTTGAAGTTAAGTTACACAGCTTATAAAAACGCAAAACTTGTCAAACTGTTTGGCAGCATGATTCTCTGCTGCCTGTGCATGTCGTATTTTCCAGTTAGTCTTTAGTCATTTGTGCTAAACAGGCCTGCAGGAATTCACTAATTGGTAGTAATCAAGCTGATGGGGAGTATTACTCTCTGTCAATCCAAGATGGCAGCCAGTTTCTGTGACGATATAATATGTGAACAACAATATGTAAATAAAGACAGCAGTTTCCTTGCCTACTGTACTGAATCGCAATGGGTTTCACTGCAATGTATCCACCACTGATAAGAACTATTTCAAATAGAGGGGAAGAACTCAAACTTTGGAGTAATTAGTCAGATTATTAATAAAGTCCAAATAAAAAGACCAAACATCAAAGGTCAAGGTTGTGGTGACCTCACAAAACGTGATTTTGGCCTTTTGAACACAATATCTTCGTAACGGCTTGAGCGATTTTCTTCAAATTTGGTAAAAGCGTTCACTTGGACTCAAGGATGAACTGATTAGATTATGGCGGTCAAAGGTCAAGGTCAGTGTGACCTCACAAAACACTTTTTAGCCATTACTCAAGACTTCACACAGAAATTATGACAAGATTTCACACGAATGGTTCATATTTTATATGACTCTGGAGGAAGTAATGTGAAACTAGTCTGAGTGGAGGAGGCAGACAACCATGTAGAGGTGATTCTAGTTGTTCCTGTCACAGTACAGAGCGGCTCTGATGACACATCACTGACAAATGAATATTAGCATTTTCTAATTGTTTCGGGTCTTCTAATATGTTTGCTGGTTTCTGACAGAAGCAGGACTTGAAGCTCTGCAGTGTGAAATTCTTCTTTTTTATTCCTGTATGACACTTGTGAAAGTGACTTTGCTAACGCTAGCAGTGGATTAGCCAGTGTGTGTGTCTAGCTTGTCATTGTTATAACCTGCTCTGTCAGATACTGGTAGTAGACAGCAGTAGACACGCAAAAGCGTTGAGACTACTCGAGAATACAAATCAGCTAGTTTCGACAGTAATTACAGGATATTGTAGTTCGAGTAGAGAGCACAACTGATGTGTGCATACACTTTGGCATCAACACACAGTCTGTAACTGTAACTTTTTAGACATTTTAATCCAGAAAAGTTACAGATTGTAACTTAAAAGCAAAACTATAAGCACTCTTGACACTAGTTGGGTTCCACAGGTATGATTATTTAGAATTTATGGACATTAGCTGTGGCTACAAGCCTTATCATTGAAAACCTCCCAGTATCAGCAAGTCGCACTAAAGTCTTACTGCAGAGTGATACCATACATTTGATGCACCTCATACATACAGTTTATATTATGAATCCCCATGAAAACCATGGCTGCCAGAGCAAAAGTCTGTAAACACAGCTGTGGTTCACAGGATCAAAGCTTGGCCCCCTGCTTGCTTTTCGTTTGGCGGTAAATCAGTAGGTAAAATCATTCGCTTTCTTTCCTTACTGCATGATAATTGAGCACTGATTGTCAAAAGAACCCCTTCCTGTTCAGCCGAGTGTGTGTGTGTGTGTGTGTGTGTGTGTGTGGGGAGGGTAGATATGTATGTATACATTCTGTGAACGTGCACATGCACATGACTAAGATCAAATAACATGACCATGGAGTCGCAGCTATTTGATCTCCTGCCTGGTGGGCTACAACTAACCAGGGATGTTTAACGTGAACACTGCTTCATTATTTCATTTTAACCCGATGCAGTCTTTGAACCTCACAGCCAAATGATTAATTCATGATCTTCTTTCTGAGGCTGGAGTTAGAGTGAAAGAGAAAGTAAAGCAAAGAAAAGCAAGGTTTAGGTCATTTATCATCACCTAATCAGAATTGTTGGTTTACCAAACAAGGCTTACTGGGCATTACACAACAATAATAATAAGTAGAAAATGTTTCAGTACAGGTTACAAAACAGTCACAGCAGTACATACAACAGACAAACAGAGCATAGTAAAATAAAAAATGTAATTTAAATAAACATTACAAAATAAAAGCTTTTATATAAAATAAATGTGTTTTAAGACGTGAATGAACAATGGACAAAAATAACAAGCCAAATCAAAGAGAATAAGCCTGGAAAACAACAGCAATCCATAAAGAAGGGAAATGAAATATGTAGAGGCTAAAGTCCTGGAGGACAGTGTGGATCTGAGTGAGTGTACATGTGTTCAAAGAGATAGCAAAGCATGTAGTCGTTTGGATATATTGTGAAGGTAAGGTAAAACTCCAAGGCAGTAGCTGTGTTTCCGTTCACCTGTGAAATGAGCAATGGAAACATGAATTTTGAAAAAACTTTCAAATGTTGCAACAACAAAAAAAAAATGTATATGCTTTATCTGTCACTGACAGATAAAAGAGGTTTGTATTTCTGTCATCACCTGCACCAGACACCCTTGATTAACACCTTTTGATTAAACACCACAGCCGCTACTGTGGTGGATGCAATCGTCCCAGTGATTAGCAGATGCTGGAAATCTGTCACCAAGTTTAATTGGAATGATATCATGAGAGGAGACACCCCAGCTTTATTCACTTACCATCAATCAGTAGTCAAAGTTAGTTCAATCACTTTTTTAGGATCTCTTAGCGAAGTCTGTATGTGTCTTTGTGTCTATGTGTACATGGGGTGTGACTGAAAAACACCACAAATGTAACTTTTTTTTAAAGGCCGAATTACTTGTAGTCAGGAGCTGTATAATAATGACTTAAGACGACATAGTCTGTAACCATATGTCTCTGAATTGTAGTGGAGTTGGAAGTATAAAGTAGCACGGTATGGAAATACTGTGAAGTAAGAGTACCACAAAATTGTAATTCAGTATACAGTACTAGAGTAAGTTAACTTTGTTGCTTTCCATCATCGTCTACATGGTCATAAAAATCAGTGAAAATGGGTGACATTTTCTGTACTGCTCAAAAGCATAAAATAGCCTACTACAAGGCCCAGAATCCTTTGTGCCCTGACGATTGCGATGTCCTTCCAGGCAGTCAACTGCAGTTGATACCGCAGAGTGTATATTAAATGTTTGCTACAGTAAAAGACAGAGAGAGAGAGCCTGTATAAACTCTGAAATAATGAAACTCAATGAAACACACCCCATGCTAATTACATAAGGAACTATGACAAACGCTGCCATCAAGAGTTCTATTCGGTGTGAAGGATAGACGATCGTCTTTTGTTTGGTAGACGCGAGTTCGCCTCCCGTTTGTACCATTGACTAAAGTTAGTTCAATCACTGTTTTTAAGATCTGCTGGCGATGTCAACGAACACTTTCCCCAGGAACCAGGAACTTATTAAGGAACTATGCGCATTTCCATCTCAGTGGGTCTAAATTTTGTTCCGGGGTAATTGATCAACCCCCAAAAATGTCCCTGGTCGGGGGGGGGGTAGTAATTTCCCATGATGTTTAAAAGTCTGCAGCAAGCGAGCGAGCAAACACATTTTCCACACCATGAAACAGGTCTGGGAGAAGGTAAAAAAACTGAAACAGGACTTCAAAAAACTAAAGGACCACAAAAACCGGAGGGGCTAGGGTTGCTACTCGTCACGTATAATACGGGATCGTAACGTATTTGAAACTAAAATGCTGCGTCCTGTATTGAATATATACGGGACGTAGTTTGTCCCGTATTTTCGTTCATGTTATGTCCTCAAAGTGCTGTGAATAATGTAATGTCAAGTAATTATTTTGGATAATCTTGATTTAGGCCTGGAAACCCAGACCACAGGAACCTTTTAGTTAGAACTTAAAGTTCCAGGTACTTTTTGGTCAAAAGGCAGCTATAGAGGGAGATGACAGTTCCATTACTTACATTACATTACTGTCCTTCGGTTGTTAACTACTCCTGCATACTTTGTGCTACATAAACCATTCAACTATCAAAACGTTCAGCTGCTTCAGGAGATGTATCTTTTCCTTCGAGTTTTAATACAATTCATCATTTTTGAAATAATAAAGCTTTTCCTGCAGTCTTTTACAATGTAATTGAAGGTAGACGATATTCAAATCCATCAAAACTTCAACGTCTTTGAAATTCAACTACTTGAGAATACTTTCAGCTACAGACTTTATTCAAACTTTAAACTGTTCACAACAATTCCAGCTTTTAAACGATTTTTCAGCTTATTCATATCTTAAATTAAAGTTTCTGCTATTTAGGATACAGTTCATGTGTCTGTTACTAATAAAAATGATTACTTCTTCACATGTTGCATTTTAATCCTATTTACACCTATGGCGGCAAATAATTTGGCTTTCAAGCGTTTCAAAATCATGTTTTCGTTTCAGTTGGACTTCAGCTCCTCCAGTGTAACACTTTGGCATCTAATTTTTTAAAGCACTGTACTTCAGTTAATATGAGCTGCTTTTCATTGTCACAGAAATCTCCTTCAGGTGTTACATTAAAAGTTTAGCTTGTACATTTCTTCTTTCTTAGGTTTTTTTTTCACCCATTTTAGGCTATTTAGCTTTCAACTAACATTTTTTTCTGTTTTTCACATTTTGTATATTTTCTGCAGTTTTGTGCTGTTTGTTACACTTTCCAACAACAACTTAGGTCTTTTTCAACCATTTCATACCATTCAAGCTCCAGCTTACAATTTCTGTTTTTAATCTTCGGCCATTGCTTGAGCAACTTTAGCATTGCTTCAGCAGTTGCTTCAGCCTTTTCAGCAATGCTTCAGCAATCTCATTCAGCTCTCAGCATTCTCATGCATTTTCACCAGGAAATGCATTTTCTACTCGGTCTTATTCATCTTCCGTATAGAAATTTCAGTGCGTAACTAGTCCCGCAGCTTTGAGAAAACCCAGACAATATATATTAATGAAGGCAGCTCGATCGGGAATAGTGTGCTATGACTTTTCTAAGCGATTCAAGTAACCATGGTGATGTAAATGGCAATAAAAGGCAAAAAAATTCCCATAGAGAATGAAGGGGAGACATCTTAAAAAGAACCAATTTTTTAGCTCTACTGCTATGTAATACTTCAACGTAGAAAAATGGTTGGAACGTTAAAAAGGTCACAAGACTTGAGACTCTTTTGGGTTAAATCTGTATTTTGACAACTATTACGGTTCACATAAAATTTCAGTTTACTTTAGTTACAGTTTTACACCGTTTCAGACGTCATAATGGGCGAATATTGTACAGAATGTTCAGAGCTAGAGTGGATGACATCATTGATAGAGTGGGAGATGCTCTAGAACTCCTGAAAAAATTCTGTGTAACTCATCCTCAACACCACATATTTCAGTCTTCACACATCACGGCTTTCTCTATAGTAGAGAAATTTGTCCTGTTTCATACAATGTGTCTACCATAGCAGAGACTTACAGAATTTGAAAATGAACCTCAAATGCAGTGCATGAAGGTCTTGTGCCGGTCATGGTCCGCTCATGGGTCTGATAGGAGTTGCAGATTTTTTCATAAATAGCAGTGGTTTGAAGAATCAAAATCACACCCAGATCTGTGTCAGCTTCGTGTCTTCCAGTTAGACACAGGTGTTCGAACCAGCTCGTTAAGAGACTCTTTGTGATGTTTACAAAGACAGCCACATAGACACACACACACACACACACACACACACACACCTCAATTTATATTGCAATCTGTGCATTTTGTATTTCTATAACACATAGACTACTACTAGAGCATTTTATGTTACTCCAAATAACAATTACATCCTGGAATGTAAGAGGAATCAGCTCCCCAGCAAAAAGAACGAAAATATTAAACCACTTATATAAAATAAAATCCAATATCTGCTTCCTTCAGGAAACCCACCTAACGGAAGGAGAATCTCAGAAACTTACAGCCAAATGGATTAACCAGGCATACCACTCCGTTTATAACTCAAAAAAACGTGGCACCTCAATTTTAATCAGTAAGAATATCCCATTTTCTCACATCTCAACACTGGCCGACCCAGAAGGCTGCTACACAATTGTAACCGGATCCATTGGAAAAGACACTATGACACTAGCAAATATCTACGGCCCCAACACAGACTCCTAATCCTTCTTTCACTCCCTATTTGCAGCACTATCCAAATTTCCAAACTCTTGCGTTATCCTAGGCGGTGATTTTAACATAACACTAGACTCACACATGGACCGCTCTTCATCAACTTCTACAAATAAATCTAATCGCCCCTCAATCCTGCTAAAACAATACATGTCAGATTACAGACTGATTGACTAAACAATCCCAGTAACTCCGAATACACATATTACTCACCCTACCACAAATCATACTCCAGAATAGACTATTTTATTGTTTACAATTCCATCACATACAAAATTATAAACCCTACAATTCATAACATCATCATCTATATGCCCCTATAAGCATCACTTTCCTAGCAGAACACCAACCCAACTTTCCCTTAAGATGGCGCTTCAACAACTCATTACTCAAAGATAAAGAATTTTTAGAATTTTTCAAACAGGAATGGGCATCAATCATCGAGACAAATAACACCTCAGGAATAATGGCAGGTACACTATGGGAAACAGCAAAGACTGTCATGAGAGGCAAAATAATATACAATTCCTATTAAAAAAAAAAGAAAGAAATTGAGAAAGAAAATACTCTCCAAAAAGAAGCAAAGAGATTGGACTGCCTAGCTTCCCATACTCCCACCAACTCAGTCATAAAAGAACTTTTAAAAACAAAACACGAACTAAACAACATTCTACATAAAAAAACAGAAGACATTCTCCTCAAGCTTCGACAACAGCAATTTGAATTTGGAAACAAAACGGGAAAATTCTTAGCAAATCAACTTAAACAACAAACTGAAAGATCAATCATTACCGCAATAAAAGACTCATCTGGTACCATCAGTCAAAACCCGTCCACTATCAACGATTGTTTCAGATCATTCTGTTTGAATTTATACACCTCGGTCCAGAATAACACAGAGGAGGATGTCGAGCAATTTCTAAAGAATGCTTTCTTACCCAAACTAAATCAAACCCAGTCAGAAACCTTAGACAGACCTCTCACTATAGCAGAAATCACAAAAGCACTCCAACACATGCCCAATAATAAATCACCCGGACCAGACGGTTAGACAATAGAATTTTATAAACAGTTCTGGCACCTTCTTTCACCACTGTTCTTCCAAGTAACGGCAGAAATTCACAAAAATAAAACTATACCCCACCATATGAATATGGCTTACATAACACTCATCCCAAAATCAAACAAGGACTACACACACTGCTCTAATTACCGCCCAATATCATTAATTAATACAGACATAAAATTAATTAGCAAAACTTAAGCCATTAGACTGGAATCAGTAATACCCTCATTAGTCCACATAGATCAAACTGGCTTCATAAAAGGGAGACACTCTTCAGAAAACACCAGAAGACTATTCAATCTTATAAATCTTTACAACAACACACACCTAAAAACCACACCCTTTATTATAGCAACCTTCGATGCAGAGAAGGCTTTTGACAAAGTAAACTGGCCATTTCTCTTCTCCTCCCTCAATCAATTCGGTTTTCAGTCAATTCCACCTGGATTAAAACTCTCTACAGTTCCCCCTCGGCTTCCGTTATCACCAATGGAATCATATCAAGACCCTTCAAACTACAACAAGGCCCCCTATCACCCCTTCTGTTTGCACTCTTCCTTGAACCTCTGGCTGCCTCCATTAGACAATGCGATGCCGTCTCAGGCATAAAACTAAAAAGCACCCACCATAAAATAAGCCTATATGCTGACGACGTTTTACTATTCATTACAAATCCGTTATCCTCACTCCCTCAAATCCACAATCTAATCCACAAATACAGCAAGATATCAGGCTACTCTATAAACTGGAAAAAATCCAAGATTTTACCAATCAGTGGGTGGGACAGACAGCTGCAACACCCTCTTCTAAGCTGCACAGTTAAATCAATTAAATATCTTGGAATCCACATCTCCTCCAACCCTAACGAATTATTAAAACTCAACCACACACCTTTATTACAAGAAATAAAAGACAATCTAGAAAGATGGAATAAATTACCACTCTCCTGACGCATCTCAACGGTCAAAATGAAAATCCTTCCAAAAATAAATTACCTCTTTGCCATGATCCCTATAGCCCCACTCCAAAGCTGGTTCTCCTCTCTGAACAGCACAATCACCAAATTTTACTGGAAAAATAAACAACCAAGAATAAAACTATCCACACTTCAAAAACTTAAAGGGGACATATTATGCTCCTTTTCAACAAGTTTGAATAAGTCTCAGAAAAAGCATGTCTTTGAAGCTTCTTGCTAAAAAATCCACTACGATCCTATATTTCAGCATGCCTGTAAACCCCTCTTTTTCAGCCCTGTTCAGAACAGGCTGTTTCTGTGTCTGTAGCTTTAAATGCAAATGAGCTGTGCCTGACCACGCCCCTCTTCGGAAGGGGATGCCGTTCGGGCTTCTGGCACCATGCTCTAATGTTTACGGTGACCGTGACCGGCCTCCTCGGTAGCGATTTGGTTCAACCACACGACTTTTATCCAGAATCTGAGCCAGAGGGAGAGGCTGCTGAAGAAGTTCAAACTCTACAACTGCAGCAGGACGTTTCTGAATGGTTGGTAAGCAATTTTGTGTATTTTGACATTACATTTTCAGTTTGTTGATAAGTGCTGGCACACAGTTACTAACATGTAGCTAGGTAGCTAATGCTAACTGTTACTGTCTCGTCATTACTGGGAGCTTCTTTTGGTAAATAAGCACTATTGTGAATTGCGTAATGTAGTTATCTGTCATGCCTCCTTAGATATACTTTTACAGTCTGAAAATGTTTGTTGTATGTGGACTGCTACAGGTGTTCAATGTCAGTACTAGTCAGATATTTTAATAGATGCTGACAAAGTAAATCATTTTTCTCCATGTTTTGAGCAGAGATGCTCATCATGACATATTCCTTTATGTAGTAAATTTATTTTGTGTATTACAATGAAAGCTGTAAATTAGCATTAACATGTCTGACAGCAACAGTAATTTTTAGTCAGACTAAACTGTGCAATTTTCTGCACTACACTGTTGTCAAGCTCCACATTATATGCAATAATTGGCATGTTATAAATTACCTCTGTTATATGCGCTTGATATGTAGCCAAGCTTACTTCTTACCCACCTTAGCTCCACTGTCTGTCAGTGTTTGAATTTCATAAGCTTTATATTTTGCTGAATGTTTCCATTTTTCTCTATATTTTGGATAGGTGCTCCTGTGGAAACTGTGCAACCATGCCCACAGAAGCTGAGAACATCTGCTGCTAGGAGATACCACAGGTAGCATTCTCACTGGACAAACTAATCACTAATTTGTTTTGATTACATTACATTTATAATAAACCATAGCATT
>NW_019525661.1:1510760-1511367 GCF_002814215.2 Seriola lalandi dorsalis | reverse complement strand
TATCAGAGTCTTTAATAGTAATTCAGGTTTAATTCCAAGGCAGAGAAAAAAAGCAGGCTATGAAATATTATCTCTGGCGTGCTTCTTCACGAAGAAGCAGGGTTAATCAATACCAAAAATAAAAATCACTCCAATAAGGGAGGAAAAAGACTACAGGGAACATAAACAGAAAATCACTGTAGCTTCAGAGGAAAAAGGAACAAAAAAGAAATAGAAACAACAAAAAACTCTCCTAAAACTGGAGGTACTATAATATAAAAAGGTAAGTAAATAAAAATCACTCCACACAGAGGAAACAAAAGGCTATGCAAACATTAACTAGGAAATTCAACTAAGATATAAAACTTACAACAAAAATCTCTCACTTGGAGGAAACCGACAAGAACTGTGGCAATGACTGATCCAAAACCGTGAAGACGGCCGGGGTGAACGCACATGAACCAAGACGAACACACTGGCACAAGACAAGGGGAGACGCAGACTATTTGAACACATGAGGGTAATGAGGAGCAGGTGAACACAATCGGGAATCAGGGAAGACAATCAGACCGGTGACACATGAGGAAGGGCAAGTGACCTGAAACGAGAGGAGAGTTACTTCTTTCAA
>NW_019525661.1:1510324-1510710 GCF_002814215.2 Seriola lalandi dorsalis | reverse complement strand
AAGAGACAGGAGACACTGTGTTACGGCCTGCAAAACTAGGCTGCAACATATGTGTCACAACCAGACTTATACACAGGACGCAGATGCAGGGTATCAGAGTCTTTAATAGTAATTCAGGTTTAATTCCAAGGCAGAGAAAAAAAGCAGGCTATGAAATATTATCTATGACGTGCTTCTTCACGAAGAAGCAGGGTTAATCAATACCAAAAATAAAAATCACTCCAATAAGGGAGGAAAAAGACTACATGGAACATAAACAGAAAATCACTGTAGCTTCAGAGGAAAAAAGAACAAAAAAAGAAATAGAAACACCAAAAAACTCTCCTAAAACTGGAGGTACTATAATATAAAAAGGTAAGTAAATAAAAATCACTCCACACGGAGAA
>NW_019525661.1:1509762-1510274 GCF_002814215.2 Seriola lalandi dorsalis | reverse complement strand
AGGTGCTCCTGTGGAAACTGTGCAACCATGCCCACAGAAGCTGAGAACATCTGCTGCTAGGAGATACCACAGGTAGCATTCTCACTGGACAAACTAATCACTAATTTGTTTTGATTACATTACATTTATAATAAACCATAGCATTACCATTTGCAATTCACTGTAGGTTACCAGATGGCTATGGGAGATCGAGGAAGATTTACCATGTATGGTAGACCGTCCTGGGTTGGAGCCGCTCTGCCTCAATGTGTACTCCCTCCAGAATGCCTGCAACATGTACCGCGCTGACTACGGTACTTATAAATATAAGAAATAAAATATGTTAGGCAGTCTTGTTTTACTTCAGTGCACATAATTTTACAATGGTAATAACACACCACAAATAGAGTAACAAACCCTCAAATAAATTAGTTTAGCTGCTGTTTGATTTGTAAAGTTCTTCAGCAGATAGTGTGCATATAATATATGAATTCAGAGGAGTCATTTCTTTAGTAACAATCAAGCATTTATTT
>NW_019525661.1:1506380-1508494 GCF_002814215.2 Seriola lalandi dorsalis | reverse complement strand
GTCCAGTTGTTTTAGTCAGTACAGGTATCTAGCCTCTAGGAGCTTTGTGAGCTGGTGCTGGGGCTTCCTTGGTTGCAGAATCTGGGTCGTCATTCCAGCCTGCGTGGTCCTACGCATCCATGCCGAGTTTCCTGACGCCACATGCCAGTACGTGGGTTTTAGACTTCCCCATGATAGAACCGGGACACAGAGCTGGATATGACCTCCTCCTTCTCAGGCCGCTCGAACTGTGCAGTGAGCTCCTCTGGGATGGGGATGGCCAAAGCAGCTTCTGTGTATGGTCCCAGGTCAACAAAGACTTTTTCAAATAAGAGGTCCACCACATTCCCTGTTTGATAAAACACAAAAGATTTTGTTTACATTTTTCACTTTTTTTTTGTTGTTTTTTACAAAACAATGAATGAAAGTCTGTTTCTAACTACCTCCTGACATTTTCTTTACTGTATTTTGTTGTTGATGGAACTGTGATAATATTATACGTGCAATACTTAATACAATGTGTACAAAACATTTTTTGGTTGAAAAATAAAATAATATAACACACCTTTGGAAATTGGACCTTGAACAGTGGTTCTCCTTCTTTTGTTTGGGCTTTTGGTCGGTCAGCATTTTCATTGTAGTAAATGGCAGCCAGGTAGAGTCTGGAGGTACAGTAAAGAGAAAATCAAAGATGTTAATGTTGACAGAAACCTTAGCATACACACTCTCACAAGTTCTAAGTTACCACAGCTTCATTTACCTGCACATTATTCCAAGACTGATAAGTGACTGTTAGGTTTATCAAAAGTAGATGCACTTCAGATGGCTACAGACCTGTACTTCTGATGTGAGGCTGAAGAGTCCTCAAGGATAACTGTGTGCCTACAGTGGGTCAGTCTGGCATGCAACAATCCCTTGTTGCAGGAAGCTGTATAGATGCACTTGATGTGCTGGCCTGAACAGAGGAAACAGAGGCTGTAGTTATGGCAACAGTTGCAAGCAGTGCAAAAATGATAACAACAAATGCACTCAATTATGTGTAAATTGGGTTGTCAATAGCTTGTAAATGCTGCAAATAGCTCACTATATGTGCAAAATGCAAAAAATTGTGTATTATAGACTATCCCCTTGGACATATCCACTTAACTCTGCGCTTATCTAGATATTCCCTACAGGCACTGTATCTGTAAACATGATATAAACGTTAAAACGGCCATCATAAGGCATGACTCTCAATAATAACTTTCACAGCACTAATAAACAAGCCCGGACACCTATGCTAATCACTACAGAGCCTATTTTTAGTCCGAATTTTGCAGGTTCGACTTTACAGACAGCTAAAACGCCTTTAAAGTATAATACATTTAACACGGTGGCTCTAATCAATGTCACACGGCGATACCAAGCAGAAGAATTGCATACAATCTGTACCCAGCTATACCCGGCTGCGTGTCGACGATGCTAAACGTTAGCCACATTAGCTGCCATGCTAACAACACACGCAACAGGCTCTCGTGAACAAACAGTAAAGCAACATAAAATGGTAAAACTTACAGCTCCCAGGTTCAAAGTTGGGTCACGGACAGTCAGTACTGATCCAAGCTTTATCTTCAGACTTGTAGCAAATCCTGCATTGTACTGGCCCAGGTTGAGAAAGCAGTCCGAGGTGAAATGGTTAGCACAGTACAACACTTTCGGAGTTGGAGCGGGAACATTTCCATCAAAAATAAAATGAATCCACTGGGTCTTCAGATCCTCGGGCGTAGGGATTAAAAAAGACTTCTGTGTTGGTTTGTGCAGCCAACAACAAAGCAACTACTGTGTTTCGCTCGTACCTTCGACATTGTTCTTGTGGTGAGCTTGTGTTCGCGAGGGAAGTAACGATAGCGTCTGCAACACGGACTCAGTGGGCGGAACACACACCTAGCTCGGGGAGCGTCACCCACCCGGGGGGAGGGGCATCGCCCTTCTTGACGACATCAGGGGAAAATCTCTAATTCGCTCATTTGAGCACACATCTCCTGAAAGGTGGAGAAAGCAAAAGACGGAGAGGATGGACTTGTCTCATGTTTGGGGGGTTCGTAGACACGCCAGGGACACATACTACTGATAGAAAACCATGGAAAAGTGCATTT
>NW_019525661.1:1505161-1505975 GCF_002814215.2 Seriola lalandi dorsalis | reverse complement strand
TTCACAACCTTCGATTCCATAAAAACAAAATATAATCTACCAGACCGTTGCTACTTTCAATATATCCAGATACGAGATGTGATAAATAAACGCCTCAACACCACAGAAATTAATAACTACATTTCTCCCCTCTACCTAAAATTACATGCACTCAAGCCTAAAAAGATGCTGTCACAGATATATAATCTCCTAATATCCACCGACTCAACAATATCAATCCCCATACACAAATGGACAAGAGACATAAACAACCTACCAATCGACACCAACTGGCAAACAATATGTAACATATATTCTATGACATGCAATTCCAAAACTCAACTAATACAGTACAAAATCCTTCACAGAATCCAAAATAACCGACCACAAACTCCACTGTATGGGTCTCAAACAAAGCAACACTTGCACACTCTGCACAACTACAATGGACAATCACATCCACGCCCTCTGGTATTGCCCCCCAATCAATAACTTCTGGACAAATGTGTCATGGTTTGCTATGGCAGACACTTTTTGTTAGTTTTGTTTTGGAGTTTTTGCACTTCCTGTTTTATTTTGTAATTGGTTTCCATGTGTGTCAGTGTTTTTGCTTCCTGTCTTGGTCCTGTGTCTGTAGTGATTGTCTGCCCCGCCCTAATGTGTTTCACCTGTGTTCAATCATCCTTGCCTCCCTTGTCTATATAGTCCTTGTGCTTCCCTTTGTCTGTGTCGGTTCGTCCCTTTTCAGTTCCGGGTTTGTTCACGTCTGTTCACGTCTGTTCATGTCACGTTCATGCCATGTTCATGTTTGGATTTTGGATTTTTGTTTAATAAA
>NW_019525661.1:1504003-1505141 GCF_002814215.2 Seriola lalandi dorsalis | reverse complement strand
ACCAAATGTTTATTAGTTTTCAGGATTTTAACCCTTTAAATGCCAGTTTGAAGACATGTTCCCTTTTGTTTTAATAAAAAAAAAAACACAGAATATGAGATATTTCCCACATAATACATGATGGAGGGATGTGACATTGTTTTATATCAGAGTCTTTTATATCAAGACATTTCTCAAAACCAGAATATGATCAGGGTGACTTTTGAACACTGGAAATAAATCATGTACTCATCCCGGCAGTAGCCCCTGTGGCACTCAAAATTTCCCTGGAATTTTCTAGTTATTATTATTGTTATTATTTAGAATTAAGTGTGTGATGGCCCTTCGACCGCTCGATATGTCTCCCTTGCCTCAGACCGCTCACATCCGTTGCTGGCTTTCCCACAATCAAACACAACCACCATACTCTAGATCGGAGGAAAAGAAAAAAATGACATAAAAGCATCCCAACAATTTCCACTCCAAATTCCTCCTCGATGTCTTTTAATGCACCATATACACAAGGCTTTTAATGCACCACACACAAATGTATTAATGTACAGTTATTTGTGAGTAGGCCGCGCCACCAGCGGTCTGGGAGTAACGGGGACACAATTTTTAGCGGGAGTAGACGACCACGGGTGACCATCAACCACTATTAATTCACACCCCAATCTCTTCACCTATAGATCGAATTTTATTTATGAAGTTTATTATTAATCCAGTTTTTTTTTTTCTTTCGCTTATCCTACTTCATTATTACTATTATTATTAATATTATTATTACTTCCCAATCCCCATATGTTTTATTTTTATGTTATTTATTTAATTATTCATTTTTTTATATATATACATACATATATATATATATATATATCTTTTTTATTTTTACTTTATGTATTTACTCTTTTTTTGACTTAACTTCTTTCTATCATTAAGATTACTACTGTCATTACTTAATTATAACTATATCATTACTATTATTATTAACATATTTACTATTATCAATATATTTATATATCATCAGTAATATATTTATATATCATCATCATACTTATTTACATCATATTTATTATCATCAGTATTATTATTACTTTGGTCATAATCTTCGTATTCTACACACCTGCTCCTATCATACAATCACAATATTTCCACTGCA
>NW_019525661.1:1502987-1503953 GCF_002814215.2 Seriola lalandi dorsalis | reverse complement strand
CCTAGCTCGGGGAGTGTCACCCACCTGGGGGGAGGTGGCATCGCCCTTCTTGACGACATCAGGGGAAAATCTCTAATTCGCTCATTTGAGCACACATCTCCTGAAAGGTGGAGAAAGCAAAAGACGGAGAGGATGGACTTGTCTCATGTTTGGGGGGTTCGTAGACACGCCAGGGACACATACTACTGATAGAAAACCATGGAAAAGTGCATTTTGCATAATATGTCCCCTTTAAGGAATATGGAGGACTCAAGGCCCCTAACTTTTATTACTACTTCCTTTCACAACAACTGCTGTATATCCACCACTGGACAAAAAACACAAACTCACCATGGTTAGTTGTTGAAAACAGCCTAACTCAAGAACTGGGCACTAAAAATCCCCCATTCATTGATAACTCCATAAAGCCCCACCCCTGCTAAAAACACAACACAATCAACACTACTCTCAACGCATGGTGGAAAGCAAATAAAATCTTCCGATACAAAATATAACTTTCAACGCAAACTCCCATATGCAATAACCCTATGCTTCTGATCAATAACAAACCCTTCATCTTCCAAACCTGGATTACAAGAGGGATCACGACCTTGGGACTGCTACTCAATGACGGCCGGTTCACAACCTTCGATTCCATAAAAACAAAATATAATCTACCAGACCGTTGCTACTTTCAATATATCCAGATACGAGATGTGATAAATAAACGCCTCAACACCACAGAAATTAATAACTACATTTCTCCCCTCTACCTAAAATTACATGCACTCAAGCCTAAAAAGATGCTGTCACAGATATATAATCTCCTAATATCCACCGACTCAACAATATCAATCCCCATACACAAATGGACAAGAGACATAAACAACCTACCAATCGACACCAACTGGCAAACAATATGTAACATATATTCTATGACATGCAATTCCAAAACTCAACTAATACAGTACAAAATCCTTCACAGAA
>NW_019525661.1:1495413-1502967 GCF_002814215.2 Seriola lalandi dorsalis | reverse complement strand
GCCTAAATCACCCCCTCATGATGCTGGCCACCTCTGGTAAAATCGCCTGAATCCTCAGTTGAGGGGAACATGCAATTCTACCCCCGGTTGTATAATGGCCTATGTCAAAAGTGTGACTCTTTTGTTGAGTTTTTTGTGTTTCCTGAAAAACCTGAAAAAATGACTTAGGCCATTATTTTAAGAGGGTGTCGATATCTCCTTACCTTTTAACCTTTCATTTTATTAGAAAACTTATCACTTACTTCTCTGATGTGGGATTATATTGTTATTATGATAATTATACATATATATGTATTTGTTTAATTATTATTATTACTATAACTTTTATTTACCTATTTATTTATTTATATAATTTAGTTTTTGTCAATTCTACAACAATCATCATAACCAGATTACCAGTTGTTTTTTTTTGTTTTTTTCCCCCCCCTCTTATTATTATTATTATTATTGTTATTTAGAATTAAGAGTGATGGCCCCTCGACCGCTCGATATGTCTGCCTTGCCTCAGACCGCTCACATCCGTTGCTGACCTTCCCGCAATCAAACACAACCACCAGACACTAGATCGGAGGAAAAGGGAAAAAATGACATCAAAGCATCCCAACAATTTCCACTCCAAAATCCTCCTCGATCTCTTTAAATGCACCACATACACAAGGCTTTTAATGCACCACACACAAATGTATTAATGTACAGTTATTTGTGAGTAGGCCGTGACACCAGCGGTCTGGGAGCAACGGGGACACAATTTTCAGCGGGAGTAGACGACCACGGGTGACCATCAAACACTATTAATTCACAACCCAATCTCTTCACCTACAGAGCGAATTTTATTTATAAAATTTATTATGAATCCAGTTTCTTTTTTTTCCCCTCTTATCCTACTTCATTATTACTATTTTTATTAATATTATTATTACTTCCCAATCCCCATATGTTTTATTTTTATTTTATTTATTTAATTATTCATTTTTTTCATATATACATACATATATCCTTTTTATTATTACTTTATGTACCTACTCTTTTTTTTTTACTTCTTTCTATCATTAAGATTACTACTGTCATTACTTAATTATAACTATATCATTACTATTATTATTAACATATTTACTATTATCAATATATGTATATATCATCAGTAATATATTTATATATCATCATCATACTTATTTACATCATATTTATTATCATCAGTATTATTATTACTTTGGTCATTATCTTCGTATTCTAGCCTTACCCCTCAAATGTGACAGTGTCAGCCAGTTACAAGTAAGCAAACAACATAAACATATAAAACATGCTAACTACCTTAAGCTTGCCCCTAGGCTCTGGAATAAGCTCCCCACCGAGATCCGTCTTATTCCTGACCTGGGCCGCTTCAAATCTAGCCTATAAACCCACCTATTTAGGATGGCCTTCAATACCCAGTAGTATGACAACACTTTTCACAATCTTATCTTAATCAATTTTGTTGTATTTTATTGCTCTTATTGTTCTTTTATTTATTTATTTATTTTTAATTGTTTTTTGCTTATTTATCTCTTCACCTATTACCTGTTGTAAAGCACTTTGGTGCACCGAAAGGATTGTTGTAAAGGGCTGTATAAATAAAGTACATTTACATTTTACATTTACATTTACATTTAACCATTCTGATACATCTGCTAGTTGCTGATTTTGGTCACAACAGACTCCTGATCTGAGTCTGACTGTCTTTCACCAGTCGACCTGACGCTAGCAGTGGTGGTGGGCGGGACTTTTTAAGGAAATAAGTATAAATTTGCCTCTAGCCCCTTTTTTGACTTTTCATGTGGAGAACCATTTTTTAAATGTGTCTGGAGGGAAACTTAAGTAGTCTGACTACACATTTCAGAATAATGGGTTTCCTACCACGCTGCAGCTGATCTGATACTCCAACTACTGTTGAAATATTAATAGCATGAACTGTCTAAGGTTACTGATCTATTTGGATTTCATCACTGGTCAATACTTAGTAGACAGAGGTTGGTTTTGCTTTCATGTTCATCTGTACATGCTAGTCTCGGCTTCCACTGTGTGCGGCATAGATAAGGTGGAACGTGGCTGAGCTTTCATATATTTCCAACACTGTTTTCACTGTTGTATTCTCACTGGTGGTAAGAATAATTGTTCCATTTCTTAGGACATCTGACAGTTGTACTATTAGTCACCAGCAGCACTTTGGATGAAAAACTGGAACCAGCTTGAGTCGTTACTCACCTTTTTGAGCATCTGACCAAATCCTCATCATCTCCTTTGTTAAACTTATGACTACGTACAGCCAGGGGCGTAGCACCCAGTTCTTTCACTTAACACATTAAATTGTAGTGGTTATGTGGGTAATCTGTATTGAACTATTATATACCTGCTATGATGCTAGGAAGTGTTCACTCAGTGTTTTTCTTGGTCCCGTCTCTTCTGGCAGATTGAGTTCACTTTTTTGGAAAAACATTGGCAACTGCAAAATATCAAATCATAGATCTAATTTGGACAATCAGCTTTCTCCATAAAGGACTGTAAACTGTGGAACACATCAACTGAAATCAAATTAACTCAAGATATAAATTCCTTTACAACAAAGGTTAATTGCTGCTAAAAGCTAACCACAGCTGTACTCGTTTCTAGCTAAATGTATCTGTCATGTTTTGCTATGGCAGACACTTTTTGTTAGTTTTGTTTTGGGACTTTTCGCACTTCCTGTTTTATTTTGTTATTTGGTTCCTTGTGTGTCTGAGTGTTTTCGCTTCCTGTCTTGGTCTTGTTTCTGTGTAGTGATTGTCTGCCCCGCCCTGATGTGTTTCACCTGTGTGCAATCACCTTGCCTCCTGTGTCTATATAGTCTTTGTGCTCCCCTTTGTCTGTGTCGGTTCGTCTGTTTAGTTCTGGGTTTGTTCACGTCCTATTGTCTTCATGTCTGTCCATGTCACGTTCACGTCTGGATTTTTGATTAAATAAACCTGCCTGCACCGTCTCCCAAGAGTTGACTGCATTTGGGTCCAACTTACCTCGCAAACCCCTGACAATATCTATTTTTAATTGTTTTTGTATGTCTGTTTGTAGCTTGTTGTGCTGCTGTTGTCTCTTCTTGGACTGAACATCTGTATATTTTAGCTAATTGTAGGATATTATCAATTGTGTTGTCTGTTTTGTGTTGTTTTAGCTATTGACTGTTTTAATTACATTATACATGTAAAAGCCCAACTAGGGACAGGAGTAAAGAATTAGCAAACTCTTTTTGAAACTCATTAGTTTTATGCCTTGTTTTGAAACTATGTTAAATTGCTTCATTCATCAAATATATATATAATTATATCTAAACAAAATGAAACTAAACTACAATTACTTGGAAGTTCTCTTAAGGTATCCAGTTAGTGGACTAAACTCAGGTCAAATTCATGTCACAATAGAGAACTGCCTATTCCCTTGAATTGAGTTTTAAGTTTGACTGACCAATGTGACTTCAGACTCTACTGTTATCCCAGGCCAGGCCAGGGGTCACAGTGAAGGACCAACTACTCTACTGACGTCCTCTGTGTCAGTCTGATTAGTCCCAACATAGTATTATACTACATATAATACTGTGTTACAACCGGTAACATCCAGTCTGTATTGTATAGTGTGAAGAGAGCTTGGACCGTGTAAATCTTACATGTGTGTGTTTTTCAGGTTATCTGCATTGTTTTTGCAGGATGGAAGCCCGTGGAGGACATAAGCCATTAGGCTGTATGTCATTGCACTGCACCGGAGGCAGAGCCAGCCATCCACTAATCAGGTCAGTCGTTCAAACTCGGCTTCCCCAGTCCACATGTCAAAGTGTCCCTGGGCAAGATACTGACCCCCCAAGTTGCCCCTGATGTATCATCGGTGTGTGTGTGTGTGTGTGTGTGTGTGTGCTGAATGCATAGACAAAGCACTGTGTAAACATGTGAGTTAAAGCGCTTTAAATGCAGTCCATAAGAATATATGTTTGTTTTTAAAAATAAATCAAGTTTCAGTAGTAATATGTTCCTGTTCTCTTTGTAATTCATGAACACTGGCAGAGCGTCTGTCAGGTCCAGCAGAAACTCTGTCCACACAAAGACTGACCGCTCCAGCATCCTCATGTGTTTACTGCTGATGCACATAAATATCTACTTGACCCTGTGCTGAAAATCCCATCCTGCACATCTTCACTGAGCCGATGCTGGAACTTCAATCTATACATATTTATCTCATGTTGTCTGCTCTGAGCTGTGGAGCTGAATTGCTTCCTCTCACCAGGCATTGACACAGTATCACAGAAGTCAACTTCGAGCATATTCTACTGTTTATACTGATCTGGGGTTAAAAGTGGAGAGTTTGATAGTAAAGCAGTGAAACGATATATCCTGTTGACCTCTTTCACTTCTAACCACGACTTCTTATCTTCTTATCTATGAAGCACTGGCAGAGAAAAATGTTGAATATTTCTCCTGAGTGTGGAACTACACCACTTACACTTGAAATATTCCTTCAGGGAGCTCTCTCCCTGTCACCAATTTTGAAGGAAATTCAACAGATTTTCTTTTTGATTTAGTTTCTCTCTCCTAACAGACGAGCAGCATTTCAGTTGATCCTGTTCCAGCCTAAATTTTCACTTTTTCCTTTGTTATTTTCATCTGTATCTGCTTTCACAGAACGCAGACATCCATGATTTGACTCTCATGCTTGAGTCTTCTTTCCTCTTATGTATTTTTTTAGATCTTGAATCCACCCTCCATCTTAACTTTCTACATATTTTACAGTTTTCCTGGCCCTTGCATATTTGTGTCTCACCCTCCCATCTCTCTCTCCTCTCTTTACTGCCCAACATTTAAAGTTGGACTGAAACTTACCTGCAGATTGGAAAGTGACAATCACAGATTGTTTTACAGTGAGATGTATGGAACAATCCAAATCTATAAACTGTTAAAACCACTTTTTTGTAGCCGAAGACCCTCGGCTGGAACCCAGGTGGCTGTGGTTGCTGTGGTAACCCTGGAGACGCGGGATCGAGGTGGATTCTCCTGGAGGCCGTGTCCCGTTATCACGATGACGGATTCTGCCGGTGTCTCAGCGGTTCAGCTCTGGTGGAGTTTGCCAGGAGACTTTCTGTCTCGGGAAGTCTTGATTTCTGCTCGGCTTCTCTGCAGGAGGTCGTGCAGATGTTATCTGCTGGTGTCTCTTTGGCACTTTAGCTGGATAGCTTTAGAGGAGACTGGCATTGACCAGATCTTCAAAAAGGAAAATGTGATAATATTTAAAAGGCTACAAAATTACTCTGAGGCACTTCTGTTGTTTTGGTTCAGTTGGTCTTGTCGTGGCTTATAAAATTAAAAGATCATGCATGTAGACAAAAAGAATGTTACTTGGAGCTGGTGGCAAAAAAAGAATAAAGGACACGGACAAAACGATCAAGTGCAAAAATGGCTAAGAGCCATGGCTAAAAGCCCGTGGCCAAGAGTCAGGAGTTTGTGGCTAGCAGCTTAGAGCAATGTGTGAATTGATCATGACTGTTTTATCCCCTGGGGGCTGGTGCATGTTTCAGGGGCGTCACCCGTCTTCTCCTTTGTTTCAGCTTGTAGAAGAGAGTAATTTTCCACTGAACTTATGAACAGTTTAATTCTAGAGTTTACCTATAAACTTGCACATCCGTCTTCCACCATGACCATAAAACACTGAATGAAATAACATAAACCTAATGGCATTAATAATGACAGACAGGAGTAATATGAGTGTTGATTTCATATCACATCCTTCAAACCTGGAATTAATCATAATACAAGTGGTTAATTGATCAAACAACAATATACACATTTCCTAAAGCTAATAGTCTATAGGACATTGTCTTAAAGTCTACATGTTACATTTCAAACATTCTATAGGATAGAAGTTTGGGATTGAACTATTACATAGAAAAATCACATGAGTTACAGAACAGTTAGATATTTAATTATAGATTCTTCCTCAGATCTGTGTCTGTGAAGAGAGTTCTGCTGGTGTTATTTGTCCTCTATAAGAAACAATCAAATATCATTAGACAGAGTCTTATTGTTACAGACTGGAGATTTTGCCTATATTCTCCAGTTGCCTGGTGTCCATCGGTTGATCCTGTGGAGTTGACCCTTTGACCCGGTTGTGTATCCCTCTGACATGCTCACAGCATGGTCTGTTTGTGAGAGAGGTGTTGTTTACAATTTGTGAAAACATACTGTATAGTAGCTACATATAAGGGCTGATAACTATACTTACTTTTGTGATCTATTATTACTATTTTGTGATTTATTAATTGATGCAGCACGACTTGTCAGTTCAAAAATGATTGCAGACCTTCCTTACACACATACACACAGGGACTACTGCAACTTTAACCCAGTGTCTCCCATGTTACTCCAAACTGTGGCATCAGAATGATTTCAAAGAAGCTGTAACACATGACAAAGTTGACACATTTTCCATTGCATCTACCTTTCCCAGGTTAATTAGTCTGTTATTTCTGCAGAACACACTGAGTGGAGTGTTAGTGGCTGCTACATGTTCACATGAAGTTGGTCTATCAAAGTCCAAAGTGAAACTGTAAAACACAAATCAGGTTACGAACCCATGTAAACAGAACATGGACACTCCAGGACCATGAATGTACATATTGAGGTAGATCAACTGCTGTGTTTTTGGTGTAACAGCACCGTGCTGGGCAGGTGACAGGTGTGTTTACAGTGTTTGTGCTCTGACAGGCGCTACAGCACGGAGGATCGGTGTTGGTGTTTACATCACTGTTGATCGGAGCTGGAGCTGATAAATACCTGCGACCCTGGAGTGAATACAGATTGTTCCCTTCAGTCTCTACAAAAGCCAGATGCTAGATTATGGGTGTTTTTTGACCAGAGGAAAAGGGGCTTCAGTGCAGAGTGTGGCTCATTGGTGAGTTGTTAATGGAGCTCTATAGCACAAAGGAATAAGATCTATCAGGCTGTGGATACACAGGCAACACTGGGTAATAGGAGACATCCAGTGTTGTTTTTGTTGACAGTAAGAAAAATATAGAATATCACCAGACTTGTCCTGCTACTTATTGTTTATGTTATGTATAGCAGGCTTTTATCTATAAAAACAGCCTGTAGCACAGCAAGGCATGAAAATATTCCCATGTATAAATCAACTCAAGTGTTTTTGAAAACATTCAGTTTTGTCCAAGCAGCTCTGACAAGTCACAGGATGATGAAACTGATGAATGATGAAACAGCCATGTCAGCCTTAAACTCATGAGGCTTTCAGTTTAGAGTGGTGATAGTCCAAACCCAATTCCCACTGGCTGTTTGATGAAACTGTCTATTTTAGAAGCAGAGCCCTGAGGTCAGATGCAAGGCAACAGATGGACAGCTAAACTGCAGAAAGCCTTAGAACAGCACACACACACACACACACACCCACACACACACATCCAGCATCCCTTGCAGGCTAACTAAGTGGTCTTTCTTCCTCTCTGGGGTCTCTCTATCCCTGCTGTTTCACCCCTCTGGCATGTACACCCCCCCC
>NW_019525661.1:1494033-1495393 GCF_002814215.2 Seriola lalandi dorsalis | reverse complement strand
TGCAGCAGCAGAACATCACCAAGAAACTACGAGGACAGAACCAGAGCCCAGGTAACCCCCCGCCCACCACCCACACACACACACACACACACACACACACACACACACACACGCACACCAAATGGGTATCAGATTTAAGATCAGCCATTTCCAAAGTCAACAGATGTGAACCAATTGAGGATGGATTGCAGACACACTCCTGCTCTTTCACATGTGTAATGCAATAAGAGCAGCAGGGCTGCACACAGGGGGGTAGATAGGTACATTACTATTTTTGTGTTTATAGTAATCTGTCTCTACACACACTTAGATGCACACACACACTTTTCCATTAGTTGCAATTGTTTTGCTCATACCACTTATGGCATAACTGTCAATTTTATCTCAGAATAATTCCCCTGAAAATAACTGTGTCCCCTGTAGAAACAGGATTGGAGTCACCACAGCATAAAAAGAGCTCACAGTGTTAGAGTGGAAAAGGATCGTCACTGTGATCATGGAGCATGCTGCTCATGTTAAAGCTAATGTTATAAAACTGTCTGTAAAAGTTCACAGAAACATCAATCTAACCACACAGTGAGAGTCAGTTTGATTTGAAGAGGTTTTCAGATATGTGCCACCCCTCAATGAGGGTGGGTGGCATTTTGTTTGTGGTGCTCAGAGCAATGGAAAATGATAGTGCAGTGTTTTGAGCAGCAATACACCACCAAGGTCTTTTTTTTTCAGGAAAAATGTCTCGTCTGTTTTAGATACTGTTTTTATCTTTGGGAGAACAAAAGAAAACAACAAGGTCTGTGGATGGAATTCTCCATTGATCTAGTCAGCATGATGTATGCACAACATGTTATTGCAGCACCGGCTTGGAACTGGGTTTTAAAATGTATTAACTGACATTTATGAATTGTATAGTTGTTTTGAAGTGTACTTTTGTTTTTATGTTTGTGTCTCCACGCTGGCGACAGTCTGTCCCAGTGTCCTGAACGCAATGTCTCGGTAACGACTTGGGGTGAGGCATGTGCCTGAGAGGTGCTAAGTCTAGCTGATTTGTTTTATTTTCTTTCTTTCTTTCTTTCTTTTCTCTTTTCAGTACTTCAGTATTGTTTTTTGTATGATGATGTCAGTTGTTTACAGCAGTTCAGTTTCACACATAGCCCATACGCGGTCAACACCTAGCGCATATTGATTTGGAAAGGAAAGCATGAGCAACTATAAAGTTTCTCTTTTTGTTCATGTTTTCTGTGTTTACAGTGTATTAGTTTTTTCAAGATGATGTTTGTTTCCTTTGCATTCATGTATTTTCTTAAGGTGCAGTGCACTGAGCTCCAATCCAACAATGCATCCTTCTGTAAAGTATAAACTG
>NW_019525661.1:1490915-1493983 GCF_002814215.2 Seriola lalandi dorsalis | reverse complement strand
AACCCCCCGCCCACCACCCACACACACACACACACACACACACACACACACACACACACGCACACCAAATGGGTATCAGATTTAAGATCAGCCATTTCCAAAGTCAACAGATGTGAACCAATTGAGGATGGATTGCAGACACACTCCTGCTCTTTCACATGTGTAATGCAATAAGAGCAGCAGGGCTGCACACAGGGGGGTAGATAGGTACATTACTATTTTTGTGTTTATAGTAATCTGTCTCTACACACACTTAGATGCACACACACACTTTTCCATTAGTTGCAATTGTTTTGCTCATACCACTTATGGCATAACTGTCAATTTTATCTCAGAATAATTCCCCTGAAAATAACTGTGTCCCCTGTAGAAACAGGATTGGAGTCACCACAGCATAAAAAGAGCTCACAGTGTTAGAGTGGAAAAGGATCGTCACTGTGATCATGGAGCATGCTGCTCATGTTAAAGCTAATGTTTTAATACTGTCTGTAAAAGTTCTGTTCACCCAAATCACAGAAACATCAATCTAACCACACAGTGAGAGTCAGTTTGATTTGAAGAGGTTTTCAGATATGTGCCACCCCTCAATGAGGGTGGGTGGCATTTTGTTTGTGGTGCTCAGAGCAATGGAAAATGATAGTGCAGTGTTTTGAGCAGCAATACACCACCAAGGTCTTTTTTTTTCAGGTTTTCGGTGTCCTGAACGCAATGTCTCGGTAACGACTCGGGGTGACTGGTTTGCCGAGGCATGTGCCTGAGAGGCGCTAATTCTAGTTGATTTGTTTTATTTTCTTTCTTTTCTCTTTTCAGTACTTCAGTATTGTTTTTTGTATGATGATGTCAGTTGTTTACAGCAGTTCATTTTCACACATAGCCCATACGCGGTCAACACCTAGCGCATATTGATTTGGAAAGGAAAGCGTGAGCAACTATAAAGTTTCTCTTTTTGTTCATGTTTTCTGTGTTTACAGTGTATTAGTTTTTTCAAGATGATGTTTGTTTCCTTTGCATTCATGTATTTTCTTAAGGTGCAGTGCACTGAGCTCCAATCCAACAATGCATCCTTCTGTAAAGTATAAACTGGTATCTTATTCTTCAGCTCCACTGTCCAAAAACTTACCACCAAATGTTGATCATTCCACTGCTGAAAATATTCCCTGACTATTTCCCCCAGTTTGAGTTGTGTTTGTTAAAAACTTTTGTGTCCAAGTGTTTTAGGAGATTTAGGAGCCTTTTTTAAAAACGAAAATATATATTTTTGACTTGTTTCTAAAGATTTATGTCTGCGCAAGATGGAGTAATTCATGAATGATAAAGAATGATGCGAGCCTCCGCTTTTTAGTTTGGTTTTAGTTTGATGTAAATACTGTATATATCAAAACAACTAATAGATGTGATATAAAAGTTCAGCTGAGGCACATGTCCATGCAGTTTGGTGAATGGTTTGGATTTACAACAGAGAAACACAAACAACCAAAGATTTGTCTTTATTGACATCTATTGAAAGCTTTTATCTCCTCACTGTCTCGCCGACACTTTCTATATTAATTCCACAGCATTCTCGCTCTAACAGATTCCATCCCTGCAATACTTGACTCTAGGGTCAAGGTCTAATTAAGAAAGCGCTTAAAATGAATCACAGACTGAAACATTGATCACATCAGCATTAACATAAATGGGCCTGAAAGTGCCTGCTAATGGATTTGATCCATATGGTGCTAAACGCCTGAGGCCCCTGAGAGGAAAGGGAGTGTATGTGTTAGATGGGGGGTTTGGTGAGGATCTCCATATGTTGGACAGCAGACTACTGGGCTTTGTCAAAGCTGCCACTGATTTGATCTATAGCGGAAGAAACACCGTTCTGTGCTTTTCAGCAGCGCAGAAGTTTGACAGTTGGATAAAAACCTAATTTACTACACTGTAAAAAAAGTCCGTAGAAATTAGTTAGATTCCATCGTTGTAGTCAAAGAGGAAACTTAAAATACGCCTGTAAAATAAGTGGATGATGCTGAATCCAAATGTCTGGACTTAATAGATTCGGAAACCCCCGGCCCTTTCTGATGTCAGATTATTGGTCTGTGTCCAAGAATTTCTGTAACTTTCTAAAACCGTCAGTCTGGCATTCATGACGACTTCTGAATGACCAGGCGTGCAGAGGTGAGACAGCTGTACTTGTAACGTGAACAACCAAGCGCCACATTATGAATGCCTTCCGGCTCGGAAGATTTACACTGTTATTGCCGTTTTTAAATGATGAGATCTCGCTCCTCTCTGTGACAGATGCCTGTTGTTGTATTGAAGGTCAGACAACATCAAAAGCTAGTTATTTTTGAGCATGATAACATCTTTACCAGCTGATCCAGTTTAGTAGGGAAATGTCTGCACACTTGATAAGTGATAGTGTATAAGCATATTGAAGAATAAAAAGTAGTGAGGCTGTACTTGAGCACAGCAGTGTTTTGAGCTAAATGCTAACATCAACATGCTAACACATTCAAAATGATAATATTAGCGACCTGCTGTGTTAGTTTAGTGTTAGCATGCTAATATTTTGAGGCAAAAGCTGTCATCATCTTTGTTTTTTACAGTTACCATGGTTACAGCCGCTGTTTTCTGTTTATTAGTTCACACACACAGTGACTCTCCTCAGTAAATCCAGTTAGCATTTCCAAATTATGTCAAGAGCAGAGCATCAGCTGAGACACTGGAGAGCACAGTGATATTTTTGTAGTAAACTTCTTCCATCATTAATTCTGGAACTTTCTCATTCCTTTCAAAAGCAACACAACATACATCCACATAAACAGCACCTGATAATGTTAAATTAGCTGTTTTATTAGTTTATTAGCCTGTTCTATTTTATTGTCTGTTATTAGGTGATAATAATATATAACATATATCATATATATATATATATATATATATATATATAATAAAATGTACTAACCATCCTCCTATATACTATAAAACACCTCAGCCAAAGGAAGTGGACTCATTTAATTATTATTGTTTATTTATTATTAACTGTTATTATTATCAACAATTAGCTACTGGACACACACATTTCC
>NW_019525661.1:1490418-1490855 GCF_002814215.2 Seriola lalandi dorsalis | reverse complement strand
TCAACACTGGCTCAACGTATTGACAGACCACTCAAATCTAGAAAAACACACAGCAACTCTGAAAAATAATCTCGAACTGTATGAAGAAACCTGGTCCCCATTTTTAAAATACATTCAGAACTGATTCCTCTTACAACAAAGGACTTTAACACCATTCAACTCTCACTCCCATCAATCTAATTATCTGAATCAGACCCCATTCCTCCCTTCACCATCATCATTGGCAATATGACTTGGCCCTTCCTCTACTCCTCCTTCCTTCCTCTTCTTTCCTCGATTAGTCCTATAAAAATTATACACTATATATTATATCGTCACCTTTCTAAAATAATGGCCTAAGTCATGTTTTGACAAAAATGTTTTTTTTGCCTAAATCACCCCCTCATGATGCTGGCCACCTCTGGTAAAATCGCCTGAATCCTCAGTTGAGGGGAACA
>NW_019525661.1:1489728-1490368 GCF_002814215.2 Seriola lalandi dorsalis | reverse complement strand
TCAACACTGGCTCAACGTATTGACAGACCACTCAAATCTAGAAAAACACACAGCAACTCTGAAAAATAATCTCAAACTGTACGAAGAAACCTGGTCCCCATTTTTAAAATACATTCAGAACTGATTCCTCTTACAACAAAGGACTTTAACACCATTCAACTCTCACTCCCATCAATCTAATTATCTGAATCAGACCCCATTCCTCCCTTCACCATCATCATTGGCAATATGACTTGGCCCTTCCTCTACTTCTCCTTCCTTCCTCTTCTTTCCTGGGTTAGTCCTATAAAAATTATACACTATATATTATATCTCCTACTTTCCACTCCAAAATCCTCCTCGATCTCTTTTAATGCACCACATACACAAGGCTTTTAATGCACCACACACAAATGTATTAATGTACAGTTATTTGTGAGTAGGCCGCGACACCAGCGGCCTGGGAGCAACGGGGACACAATTTTCAGCGGGAGTAGACGACCACGGGTGACCATCAAACACTATTAATTCACAACCCAATCTCTTCACCTACAGAGCGAATTTTATTTATAAAATTTATTATGAATACAGTTTCTTTTTTTTCCCCTCTTATCCTACTTCATTATTACTATTTTTATTAATATTATTATTACTTCCCAAT
>NW_019525661.1:1487854-1489678 GCF_002814215.2 Seriola lalandi dorsalis | reverse complement strand
TTACTACTGTCATTACTTAATTATAACTATATCATTACTATTATTATTAACATATTTACTATTATCAATATATGTATATATCATCAGTAATATATTTATATATCATCATCATACTTATTTACATCATATTTATTATCATCAGTATTATTATTACTTTGGTCATTATCTTCGTATTCTACACACCTGCTCCTATAATACAATCAAAATATTTCCACTGCACAAAACCAAACCCCATCAACACACACACGCAAGTATCCACACACAAGTATCCACACACAACCCAGGCACTACACTCTCTCGCCGGGAAGTTTGTCCAATGTATGTATTGTATGTTATGTATGCATGTATGTATGTTATCGCTTTGTTTTGTCCTATTACACTTAAATAAAAAAAAAAAAACATTTTTGCAATCACCCCAATGTGTTTGCTGCATTTGGGTCAAGCCTTACCCCTCAAATGTGACAGTGTCAGCCAGTTACAAGTAAGCAAACAACATAAACATATAAAATATGCTAACTACCTTAAGCTTGCCCCTAGGCTCTGGAATAAGCTCCCCACCGAGATCCGTCTTATTCCTGACCTGGGCCGCTTCAAAGCCTGTCTCTTATACACATCTCACAAGTAGGCAGGCATTTTGCAGAGTGTTCTGTTGGGATAATAGGGAACTATGAGCTCTTTAAGATATGAGGGCTTTGTAGGTGAGGAGAAGGGATTTTAAATTCTATTCTGGATTTTACAGGGAGACATTGCAGAGAAGCTTATATGGGAGAAATATGATCTCTTCGTGCAGCAGAATTCCTGTTCAGCTGGAGAGTCTTTAGAGACTTGTTGGGGCGGTAATAAGGAACTGCAATAAAAGTCAAAAGTTTATCTGAAGATAATATGAGGTCATGAGTCAAATAAATCAAGTGGATATCTTCCTAAGTTTCAGAGTTTCCCTGTATTGGAGTGAAAGTAGCACAAAGAGGGAATTATGAACTAAAAAGGATGTAACTTTGGGAGATATCCACTTAATTAGTATAACACAGACTGCTGAAGCATCATATTAACTTCAGATACACTTTGACACTCAGATACATTTTTGCACAAAACAAGCACTGTGAAGTTTGTCACCCTTTTGTTACATTGGAAACACTGGAGGGATCCTACTCTTCAAGTACTGCCTGAGTCCCATGCTTGTCTGTTGTGTTAAGGCAGATTGAAAGCAATACAACAACACTAGCTCACTCCTGAGCTACTGAACTACTTAACAGTAAAACATAATCCAATCCTTTCTAACTTATAACAGGATACAGTGGAAAACATACCTGTCTAACATGTCAAACATGCCACAAATGGCAAAGATACAAAAAAAGAAATTAAATCCTTCAATTAGACCACAGTGAAAACAGACGCAAGAAGTTATAGGAAATTGGCCATGTGGTAACTGTTATGATCCATGTGAACATGTAATGGAAGTGGGAATTAAAGTATACTTTGTGTATGTGTGTTCATGGATGTGCGCACATATCAGTATGTATCTGCAAGTGCATTTCTGTGTGCATGCACTTTGTCGATGTGTGTCATGTCATGTGTACTATGTGCGTGCATATGTCCACATATATATACAAATGTGTGGCCGTTCAGATCAACCCTAACAACCCTGACAGTGACATTTAACATAGAGTTAAGACACACCAGCACTCGCAGGTAAAGCCATTTATCACTGTGTGTGTGTGTGTGTGTGTGTGTGTGCGTGTTTGTGTATTTCTACCACATGTATCAGTGGTTCTTGTCCATGTGCAGCACTGCAGTAAAAGCTTTGCCATTCGGAGAACTTATTAC
>NW_019525661.1:1475662-1487834 GCF_002814215.2 Seriola lalandi dorsalis | reverse complement strand
TAATTATGTTTATATTGTGTGCTCTGTTTTATAAATAGCCTACCGCTGATGATGCAATAATTCCCATACATTACTGTACAAGTTACTTTAAAAAAAAAAAAAAAAAGTGTGCAAAGTTGAAAAGGGAGAGGAGAGAAGAGTGCATCATGGGAAGTCCCCCCAGCACTATGGGCCTGTAGCAGTATTACTAAAGGGTGGTTCAAGGCCAGCCTGATCCAGTGTTAAGTGTTTTCTTAAATGTAGAGAGGGTGTCTGCTTCATGGGCCCACAATGCTGGTTCCCCAGGAGAGGAGCCTGATAGCTGAAGGCTCTGCCTCCCATTCTGCTCTTAGAAACTCTAGGAACCACAATCTGCATTCTGAGAGCGCAGTGTTTTATTGGGGTGGGGTAGCTACTACAAGCTCTTTAAGATATGATGGTGTCCGACCATTCAGGGCTCTGTTAGGGAGGATTTTAAAGTCTATTCTGGATTTTACAGGGAGACATTGCAGAGAAGCTTATATGGGAGAAATATGATCTCTTCGTGCAGCAGAATTCCTGTTCAGCTGGAGAGTCTTTAGAGACTTGTTGGGGCGGTAATAAGGAACTGCAATAAAAGTCAAAAGTTTATCTGAAGATAATATGAGGTCATGAGTCAAATAAATCAAGTGGATATCTTCCTAAGTTTCAGAGTTTCCCTGTATTGGAGTGAAAGTAGCACAAAGAGGGAATTATGAACTAAAAAGGATGTAACTTTGGGAGATATCCACTTAATTAGTATAACACAGACTGCTGAAGCATCATATTAACTTCAGATACACTTTGACACTCAGATACATTTTTGCACAAAACAAGCACTGTGAAGTTTGTCACCCTTTTGTTACATTGGAAACACTGGAGGGATCCTACTCTTCAAGTACTGCCTGAGTCCCATGCTTGTCTGTGTGTCATGTGCATCATGTGCGTGCATATGTCCACATATATATACAAATGTGTGGCCGTTCAGATCAACCCTAACAACCCTGACAGTGACATTTAACATAGAGTTAAGACACACCAGCACTCGCAGGTAAAGCCATTTATCACTGTGTGTGTGTGTGTGTGTGCGTGTTTGTGTATTTCTACCACATGTATCAGTGGTTCTTGTCCATGTGCAGCACTGCAGTAAAAGCTTTGCCATTCGGAGAACTTATTACTCATTAATCTAGCTGAAGCTTCATCAGTTATTTAATGTGCGTCATGTTATAGATGTCTGGTGTCTCTAAGAGGGGTACAGCAGTGTGTCTGTGTTGTAAATGGTCAACGTATAGTGCTCAAGTATACGGTTCAAGTGCAATGCATCATATTGTGTGTGTCGAATGAGAAGCTCGTCGCCTTGTTACTGTGTATGTGTAACCTCAGAGGGTTTGAAACAGGGACATAGCCATAATGGACGAGACTTGGAAAAAGTTTCACGTCCCATTGGGTTTAGTTAATTTGTGTGTCATGCAATGTGTTAATGTAAATTTATGTTGCAGCTTGTTGCGCATTTTTCATATCTGCTGTGTGAATCTCAGCCTCAGCTCTGACTAATTCTACAGTCATACATCACAGTGAATGTTATTCAAGGATACTAAACATCTATAAAACCTTAAACTGTCTCAGACAGACTGTTAGCGTCACCGAAAAATCTCTGTCTGGAGATTAAATCCAAGATGTTGGCATGCATTCTTATGGATAATCATTAAAAACAGTCAAAAGCATTCATTTAGACCTGTCTGTGAGGAAAATTCCATCCTGCAGCCATCATGTAGAGCGTAATATAATTACACCATGGACTACTAAGCTGAATTTTTAATTTGGTGGTCATATAACTTCCTGTGTTCAGTGTGAACACCATTATTCATTTTCTGGTTTGCTGTGCTTCTTTCCTGACCTTGAAACTCAGCAGATACAGAGCCTTTACCTGCTAAGATGCATTTAGACTACACTCATGAAGTCCACAAAGACCGAAGCTGTGGTAAACCAACAGCTGTCCAGGCTTTTAATCATGTGACACCAGGCAGGGGTGGAGTTTTTTTTTTTTTTTTTTTTTTTTTTGTTTAGTTTTTTTGGAGGGGGGGCACTGATGCAGAGAAATGTGGCACATTTAAATAACAGGTAAAAAGTAAAACAGTAAAATCACAGCCCTAGATTCTAGGTAATAATAAACATTAGTAATAAACACATTATTTCTTTCATGTAAAAGGGAATGCTAAATAACTTGACATGTGATATGAAGTAGCAACAAATAACACAGCACTAAGCCTTTGGTAGAGAGAATGTTTTTCGAGTGAAGCTTTATTAGAATGAGGTTTTATAGTTATATAGTTGTGCACAGAGCAGAACAACTTCACTGACAACAGTAAAACTAGAATGATGCATGGTTGTTCTGTCATGTGTTGGCATGGCGGACATTTTATGTGTCTCTTTATGTTTGTACTTCCTGTCTTTGTCCTTTTTCCCTGTTTGGTGATTGTCTGCCCCGCCCTATCACCTGTGTTCAATCACCATTGCCTCCCTTGTGTCTATTTAGTCACTGTCCTTCCCTTTGTCTGGTCAGTTGGACTGTTGGTTTCCCCTGAGTTACCGGTTGAGTCCTTGTCTTCCTCGTGCTTGTAGTTCCTGTGTGAGGTCCCTGTGTTTCCTCATGCTTTGGCTTTTGACCAGTTTTTGTAAGTCTTATTTTTATTACAATTTTTTCACCGTTTCCCTTGTGTTGGCTGCATTTTAGGTCCAGCCTTATTTAGTACCATGACTTGTTCAATTCTAACACCGTTCATTAAGTCACAATAGTACTGATACTGAATTCCTTATTGTGAAATACAGCTGGGTTCATATTTTAGTAATAGACTAGATCATCATTAATGTTCTTTGATACTTTCCAGCTTAATTTCAACGAAAATAAGAAGTTAAACACCCTGCGGTTGGGACAATGTGGGATTTGTAGAGCATGGAGCCTCCGTTTCACTGCTGCAACACGAGATGAATCATGCAGACTCCTGTTGGTCCATATCTTGGTGATGTGATTGGTCACCGCCAAGTGAAGTGTCTGGTCATGCAACGAAATATTCATTTTTGCATCATAAAGTTAGACAGTAGTTCAATTGTTGGGGGTCTTTGCCTCAATGCACATATATTACATGTCTTAACTGCTTGTGATTAAAGTTACTCTCCAGACATGTTTTAAAAATCCTCTGCTTTGATTCATATTTAGTTGAACATGGTTTTCACACATTAAACTGGGTCTGAAGCTCATCTCCTCTTACTTCCTGATTGAGAAACCTGGATCAGGCCTTGTGCCCCACCCACCACCTGCTTGGTCCAGGTGGACAGGTGACAGAGCAGAGAGCATCAAGATGGTTAGAGGAGGAAACATCAGAGACACTCAGCCACATGTTTGATCCTCAGTCAGACCCAGACTTAAATGAGGAGTCTGAGACCCAACAATCTATCACCTGCCACCCTGTCATCTTACCCATCACTTCTGCAAGCAGAATGTCGACCATGTGTTTCCATGTTGCATCGGCGGGTGTTTTAGTTTCTTCAAGATTTTTTCACCCTCTGGACTAGGCCTCAACAACAAATGAGTTTCAGGCTTTCTCAAATGAAATAGTTTTGACAGTAATAGTCAAGTGTAATAGTTCAAGTGTAGCTATTCTAAAACTAATAACCCATTCATTAGCTGGATGGATGGGTTATTGGAGGCTGACATTGGGTGTGGGCAGGGTACACCTTGGACATGTCGCCAGTCTATCACAGAGACAAACAACCATTCACACTCACATTCACAAGTATGGACACTATAGGTTTGCCCATGTGCATGTCTTTGGACTGTTGGAGGAAGGTGGAGTACCTAGAGAGAACCCACACAGAGATAACATGCACAATCATGCACAGAATTCCTCGGGCTCGAACCCAGAACCTTCTTGCTGTGTGGCAACAGTGCTAACCACTGGACCACTGTGCACTAATAACCTTAAAATCAAATACATTTGTTAATGGTTTTGCTCTCTCAGTCCTCTTCCTGTTCCTTCTGGATGAGAGGAGAACAGTTGAATCTGATGAAATGGAAGAATCTGGTGATGCTGGGAGGTCTGGCAATACCAATGTCTGCCACTAAATTAATCTCCAGATGTAAAAAGTGGCCCACAGAGGAATAATTGTGACGTCGTTTGACAAAATCAAACACTTAAATAAAAGACAAAGACTGAGCTGTGATTTATTTACTGTAACATAATCACTCAGAGAGAAAGTTAGAAGAGACAGACTATCTCTCTTATTGAGTCTCTGACACAGCTCACAGCCTCCGTCTGGATCCACAATAGTTTATTCTTTATTTACTTCAGCTCCAGAATGTAACAGACTTTTATTAGAGGCAGGTCTTTATGTCTAACTCCTTCTGTTTGATATGTAGAGTTGGTCATAGTCATTAGTATGAAACCTCGTTACCGATGACTTCTCTCTCTCCCTCCCTCTCTCCTGCTCTCTCTGCTCTGTGTCTTATGTTTAGTTATTCCTCTGCCTCCTTTAGTAATAATGAAACATGTAATGAAAGAGTTTCTTTTCTCTAATGAAGGAGAGGCTCAGTGTATTGGAAGCACTCCTCCTCTTCCCTGTAGTTCCAGAGCAGCTTAGTAGACTGCCCGTAACAAGAAGTTCTCCCTTAGCTCCCAGTCTATCCTTGCACAGTCCAGTCATGAACCAGGGGTATCCCCAGTCTCTAAATCTAGAGACAGTGAGCTATGTTTTTAACACTGCAGCTGTAAACACCCCCTAGTAGAACCAATTTGATCCAGAAACTCCTACGCAGTGAGTAGGCACTCGGCTGACCAGTGGTGGAAATATAATCAGAAAGTCAGTCAGTCAGTCAGTCCGTCCAAAAATAGCTTCAGTTATCAACATCATGGAAGATGCATCAAACTAGTTAAATAACTTCTTTAAAACAATTTCTTAGAAATAAATTGCTTTGAGAAAGTATCAGTTGAATAGAATAAATATTGATGCATGCATATTAGAACAAGAGTGAATCAATTCCTCAAATTATTTAATTATTTATTAACCTGAAGTTTTTGACTTTATCAGCTCATCAAATATGTCTGGTTCAACCTCAGTATCTGATGGATGAATGAAGATGAACACGCCTTCAGTTAGAAGTTGAGCCTGCAGTTTCAATTAGTAACTGGCTGAAATCAAAAAGAAATGACATTAAGTTACCAGATCAACCTAAATATGTCACTTAGACAGTTATTTTGAAGTAATTATTGTCTTTAGTTTAAAATGTAAATTGTATATGGAAAAGAAATTAGAGGAAATCAAAGTCGCCAGTATTTTCTGTTTTCATTTTAGAAAATGAATGAGAGGTTAGCTTTCGGCACAGTTTATCTGGCCAAATTTACGTTTTTCTCCAGTATAATTTGACATTTAGCTACTGTCTTAGTTATGTGAAAGAATACATTCAACAACCAAAACGCTGAAGTAACAATTTTTGAAGAAGGAGAAAATGGGCAAACTGGGTTGTTTTCCCAAAAAGTACATATTTCTGCATATTTCTTATACTATGTATAGTATAATATTTTTCATGGTAAGATGATTTGAAGTCTTAACTCAATTTTGAAAATATATTTAAAGTAGCTAGTTGCTGTGTACACTCGGTACCAGACAATTGTTCAGCACTGTGGGAGCTGTTGCTCTCCCATGGACTAGCCAGTTTCATGAAAAGACACTCCCTCCCATGTCTAATGCAAAAAGCTTTGCATCAGATGTATACACCTTTCAGTTGATTTAATGTTACTGATGCTTAATAGTCATTTAACAAACTCAGAGATAGAGAACCTACAGACCATCATGTTATTCTTCTTACCATTCTTATTACAGTTGCTTGCTGGGGCATAGGACAAAAAACATTTGTCAGCCTTCTGCAGGCTTCTGTATGTTTGTTAGAGACTTCCTATGACTGAGTATTTTCTTCTGAATGCTGTTCTTTATTGCAACTTTTACTCCTCGATTTTACAGTTAAACACGAGTGCACAGTCATGAGTGTACCAATACCATAAAGCAGCATAGCAATAATGTACTTCATTTGCCACAATACACACACATTACAAAATTAAATTAAAGAAAAATGAGCTGTGCCAACTGCAGTACACTAAGAGTTAATGTACTGCTAAACGGCACAGAACAAAACTTCCCAAAAATAATCTAGTTCCTAGTTCCCAACTTCTTCTGTCAAACCTGTGTAGCAGCTTTAAATATATTTCATGAGGACTCGTGCCTCATTTAAAAGCACTTAAAATCTCTGATTGATTCTCTCGACAGGTTCCTGACCCTGCAGAAAGCTGACCACATTTCTAAAAACACATTTAGACTTTGGAACAAGTGTAAAATGAAGAAACTGAGAAGCTGAAAAAAAATCTTTGAGCAAGTAACAACTTACAGTCACCTAGCAACAGCAGTGGCCACATCCAATCAGTTTTGCGCCACTAACTAAAAATCCACTTAATGACAATTTTTTTTTAACCCCTGAAACTGATTTTTGGTTGATTCCCATCTTTATTGGAGGAAATCATCCACTTTAGCCCTGATGCTATGCACCACAGACCTCCAGAACCTAGACATGTTAGTTGAACCTAGACATGCTAGTTGCTCAGGTGATAATAGAAATGGTGTGTGAAGGAGGTTGAAGCATGATCTCACTGCATAGTAAAAAATCTCATCAGCAATTCATAAGGTGAGGAGAAACATCACTGGGTAGGTACAAAGTTTTCCACTGTTGGCAACATACATAAACAAGACTACTGCTTCCTTCAGCATTTGAATTGAATCTATTGGAGCAGAAGTGTCTCCATCAGGGTGATGTGTGTGTTTTACACCTGCTTGATGTTATTTACACCACGTTACCATCCACTTTATTTTCAATATTCTGGAACACATTTTATTGGCAGCTTAGTGACAGGATTGTCCATTGACCACAGTGATGTCAGCCACTTTCCTGTGTCCTAAAGTGAACTAGTGCAATCCAACTGTTACTTCATCATGTAGCTGTTTTCACCAAGGACATCATGAGGTGACTAGAGATAATCGATAATCAACCTTCAACTGTGATAAAACCACTCATCCATGAGGAACCAGGACTGACATGTGGTTGACACACCAGGCCCATCACCCTCTTTTCTCCTTTTAACACTTGAATGTTGACCGAGAGATGATCAATACTTCTATAATAGAAGCATTCAAATCAGTGTCATAAAAATGATTAACCTTACACTTTGTTTATGTTTGTCAATTCATGATTAAAATGATCAAAACAAATGAAAAATTGAGTGCTTGAATTTCAGTTATAGTCATATTGCAACCCAGATCTACAACACCAATGAAATAGGTGTGTGTGTTTGTGAGAGAGAGAGTGTGTGAGAGAGAGAATGAGAGCATGTGGCAGGAAACTCTCCAACTACATTTCAAACAAAGCTGTCTATACTCGCACCTAACACTGAGATCCTGATGCTGAAAGAACTCTAGACCAGACTAGACCAGAGAATAAAGTCAAAACTCAGTCTTTTAGCATTAACTTACACACAGCCTTATAAATAACTCTGCCCAGATGTCAACTTGAGTTGATGATCTCACTTGCAAATGACGAGCTGTGTGTCTGTCCATCTTCTCTGAACAGCACTGATGAGATCCAGTGGTTGGCGGAAATATTTCCTCCTTTTTTTTTTTCCAGGCTCGTGAGCTGGGCCGGGCTGTACCTGCCAAAAACGGACCAAAACTCCAAAACAGTGTGGCGCTCAGACAGTTTTTAGTCACTGCGGAGGTGGGTGGGTGGATTTGGAGAATGTCCACAGTCTGATCTGCAACAAAAAACAATCCGGTTATGACAAGGGAAAGGTCAAGGTCTTTGTTAAATCTAAATAAACAAGTTGTGTGAGGGCCTGGACAGAACCATGAATAAGTTTAATAATGCTGTGGTCAGCACGGTGGATACTGTAATGTAAGATCAGATATGTTCGTTTTGGTGAATGTTTATTTATTTATTTATTAAATTATGATTAACCTTTGACCAGAACCACAGTCTTTCCCTGATCTTCTGTTGCCTAAACCTAACCACTGATAAAGTGAGTACAGAAGATGTAAGAACAGTATCAGATTGTCTCTTCTACTTTACATCGGGGGTGTGACCTGGCCTGGGCAGTCAGGGCTGTAGTCACAAAGATTTTCTCTTTAGCCCCCATAATTCTCCACTTTGAGCAGCCTGTCACCACATCATTGAACAGCAGTAAGTTGTAAGGTGTTGTAATTTTGTATCATCAGTGAAGGGAGTGTAATTTTTTATCTTCAATGATAAAAAAGGGGTTTACAGGAAAATATGCAGAAATACTCATATTTTATTGTCTGGCAGGCCTCTGTCAATTCTTCCATTTCCATTGATGGGCTTACTATGCTAAAGGCTGGACAACAGGGTCAGTGTGAGGAATATATAAGGTATACAGTATATACTGAAACACAAACATCCTCTGATGCTGATCCAGGAAAGCAAGGTGTGTAAATGTCTGAGCTGCAAGTAACGTGAACATGACAAGAGCAGAGCTAAAGTGCTATACAGCTAAACTACTTTGAGCCATCAACTAAACCATTAGCAGTTAGAGCTCATTTTTATGTCCCCTTGGGTAGTGACACCAAACCGACCTGGTCTCGTGTTAGAATAGACAAAACGTTTTAGATTTGATTGGTCTGACCATCTTACAAACACTGAAGACACCTGAGGCCAGTTGTATCACCACTCCAGCTTTTTAAAGTTAAAGCCATATTTATTTTGAAAAGGAGAATCTTGATATAATTAAAACTGCTTCATTGGGTTCATGTGCACAGTCGGTGCTGTGTGTGTCCCACAGTTTGTTTATCAGCTACTCCTTGAAACCTGATGCAGACTTAAACTCACCAAACCATTTGTACATACTCATATAATAATATATCCCCTTACAGGTGATATATATGCCAACATCACTCTTGATATACGGAAATACTGTATATCTCACATATTACATTTCTATATGGGCTTCACTGTTTTCCATGACAGATACAGTGGAGCTGCAGTCAGAACCAAGATCTATTTATATCATTGTGAACTCTCAGCTACATACAATCAGAGTTAAGTGCAACATGATTTGCTGTCAAGTAAAGTGATGTTGTTTTCCTCTGTGGATCCATGTTGCCACCTGCGATTTCATTCGTTATTAGGCTGCATGCACCTTAAACAGAAGAGCACCAACACTCAGCAGTCATTACACTGTAACAGCATGTGTCAGCTGACAGCAGCCCAACCACGACCACCATCACATCACAGTATGGTGATGTGACAGCTTAAATGCTCTATACTCAGGTCCTTATTGAAAGCTTCTGTTTGCTATCATTCACATCCACTAAATTATTGTAATTCTAATTAGGGTAATCTGTCTATGCTATAGTTATATCATTGAACCATCCTGTACATTCTGTAGCGGCTGTAGAGCAAAATATCAGAACATTGGTAACTCGCAGCACAAATTTTTAATTTAAATGTAATTAGTTTCTGAATGTCAACAAAGATCTATGCAAAAGTTAGAAATGACAGTTGTGTGTATGTATCTACATCTCATTATCTGCTAGTTTGAAATCCACTGAAACTGCATTTGCATGGGTGAGTTGACTTTTCAGACATTGGTTTTTCTTTTAAAGGCCATTACAAAGAATGGATTTTCCCCCTGACTAAATCATCGCCTTGACATGTTTTGATGTTTTTATGCTTCACTTAAACCTTTACTTATCATCTATAATTATATATTATTAGAAGATTTCGCAGCGTTTTTTCCCCCAGTATACCCACTGCTGTTCTTTGGTTTGTATTGTCTTGTATATTTGTATTGTATTTTATACCTGTTCATTCAGTAAGAATGCAGGAGCTCTGCTGTGCGAGAAGATGAAGGAGCAGCAGGGTGGCCATCAGTAGTCACTGTTCAGTCATTGTAGAAACCCACTAGAATGCAGACAGCCACACACTTCATATTTAACCAGCTTCCTCCCTTCTTAGCCCAGCTGTGGCTTACTCACACACTACACGTAAAGGCCAAAGTGTTTGTACTTGTTCAGAATGGCCGCTCACCGCTGCAGCCCCCTCCCGGCTGCATTCACGATGTCTCGAAGAAATGTCACTAGAAGACGCAATATGCTAATTGGCATGTTCTTTATGTTATTGCTTCTTATTTTCATCCTCTCTAGTATCAACTGGTTTCAGTTCTTTATCTGTTCTCCTCTCTCCTCGTCTCTGTGCTCACATATACCGTATTTTAATTCAGCTGAATTAACTATGAAGCTGTTCTCATTTACATGTTTTTCTGTTTCTATTGTAACAGCAGCTGTTGCTTTTACTGCAACATCATGTGACATCACCAAACACATCAGTTAGGGACAAAGACTGAGCTGTGATTTCAGCTGGATTTGCTGTAAAACGATCACTCACAGAGAAAGGTAGAAGCTCATTCATGTCCATGTCAGCTGTCATGTGAGAGGAACAGAAAAGGTGATGATAGGAATAGAGAGGTTTACCTGTGGAAGGTCCCATAGTTGCGTGGCAACACTTGATACCTTCTTCAATGGAAAGTAGCTAAGGTTTGTCCAAAAACATTTGTTGCTTTTATGAAAAAAGTCACTAAAGGGATCTTAATCTAGTGATGAGAGCGCTGAGTTGGCAACATAATGGGGAAATTTCAAAACTTTCGCTGACCGATGGTTTAACTTCATCACTCAGTCAGTCACAGACATTTGTGTTTGTCTGGCTGACCTCGCTGTCGTGGTCCATGTCACAAATAATCACTACTTCAGATTAAGGAATCACAAATGTATTGATGAAGGTTGGGGATGGGAAAATCATTTGACGCATTTTGTTTTCATTGCTACTAAGACATGCGTCATTACCTTCATCATTCATCATCATTAAGCAAAAGCTTTAATTAGGAAGAGGGGCTTCCACAATGCTAACAAAATGGAGAGGAGAGATAGTTTATGGGCAAAACAACAGCAAGATAATTTCACCAAATTACCTGCATCCACAATTCAAGCCACAAAATCAGGTCAGTACCTTCATGTTTACACAATAATGCGGTGGTGTGTGAAGAAGTCCAAATACATGTTAGCAATTTAAGTTGTCATAGTGAATTAGTAGATTAAAGGCACTCATCATATGATTCTTTTTAAACTTAAAGCGGCACCAATCTATACTTTTATATTAACAATGTATCTCAATTGTACAGTTCACTTCAGCTCCACTGAGTGTTTCCCTCTGCTCATTGTTTTGGTTTTATGTAGCATTTACTGGTATGGTTCAGTCACACAGCTCTTATCAACCTGCTTTTGAGCTGCCTGTTGTGACTCCAAACAAGTTTGATGATCTGACAAACTGCACGCTACTTGTTCCCACCAAATGACTCTCAGACAAAATTAGCCACTAGCTGGTGAATATAGTGTTCGTATAGTGATGAATATAGTGTTCAATAGGTAGCTTAATCTATCCACTAGCTGAGCGTCATTATGGAGACCAAACTTGTGCTCTGATGTATTAGTGTAGATCAGGCCTACTCAATGGGCCAGCTCCAGCCCATCAATCGTTTAATTACGAATAAATAAAAATTTCAAGCTAAAGAAAAGAAATAATGTGAGATACGTATATTTCTGCCACAATAAATGCTCTAAACCACACAATGTTTCTGTGCTGTCAGTAACAGCCAATCACAAACATGCATTATTGATGAGGGAAGCCCCCCATGCTGCTGTTGTTGCAGGCTAGCACGAGTGTCCCGACAACCAAGAACACATGCCACAATGCCACTATCAACCCTGAATTAAAGGAAATTTTACAAAGACTGTTCATTGAAACTGCTGAGGGAAAGCCAATGTGAGGGCACCTCTGTCATAGACAAATATAACCTGCAGAGGTATTTCAAAACAAAGCATCCCAGCTTCAATGCAGTTTATCCATCAGGTTCTGATGTTTGCCAGCTAAGAATCCAAACTTTAACAACAAACTAGGAGCAGCCGTGATGCTGAAATGGTAAAAGAATGCATGCTTGCCGCTGTCAAGGAGGTGACATCACCAGGTGATGTCATGTATTAAGTCAATGCCGATGTCAGATACATCAACTGC
>NW_019525661.1:1474975-1475603 GCF_002814215.2 Seriola lalandi dorsalis | reverse complement strand
GTGCTTCCCTTTGTCTGTGTCGGTTCGTCCCTTTTCAGTTCCGGGTTTGTTCACGTCTGTTCACGTCTGTTCATGTCACGTTCATGCCATGTTCATGTTTGGATTTTGGATTTTTGTTTAATAAACCTGCCTGCACCGTCTCCTATGTGTTAGCTGCATTTGGGTCCTACTTACCTCGCAAAAACCCTGACAAAATGTACTAGATAAGCTATCCGAGATGCTTAGCACAAACATCCCATTAGGTCCTATCATTGCCCTTCTCGGCTATCTGTCTGCAACAAACATATCTGAAGACCATAAACCATTCATATTAATATCACCTACCATTGCCAAAAAGATCATTCTACTGAACTGGAAAGACAAAACTAAGGTATCTAATCAACACTGGCTCAACGTATTGACAGACCACTCAAATCTAGAAAAACACACAGCAACTCTGAAAAATAATCTCGAACTGTATGAAGAAACCTGGTCCCCATTTTTAAAATACATTCAGAACTGATTCCTCTTACAACAAAGGACTTTAACACCATTCAACTCTCACTCCCATCAATCTAATTATCTGAATCAGACCCCATTCCTCCCTTCACCATCATCATTGGCAATATGACTTGGCCCTTCCTCTACT
>NW_019525661.1:1474246-1474925 GCF_002814215.2 Seriola lalandi dorsalis | reverse complement strand
AGAAGAGTAGATGTTTTAGTAACATCATTTCTGAGCCTCGTTTGGCTCGAGTGAGGAATACTGATGTTATGTCCCTGGCTGTGGATGAATCCACCAACAACTGCTTCAGAGACGACATGCTGGGCCTAGTACCAGTGGAAGGACATACAACTGGTAAAATTGTTTTCCAGAGGATTGTTACTTTTTTCAAAGAGAAAAGACTTGATTTGAAGCGTGTTTACATGCTAGTGACAGACAACTCTCTGCTGTGGCACTGAGGATGAAATCCCTCCACTGCCTCATCCACCAGAGCGTGCTTTGGCTCGACTTAGTGGTGAGTTGAAAAATACTACGGACTCAGTCACGTCTAATATTAATGTGCAGAATAAAGACTATCCCCATTAAGTCCTGTGGGGGTCTGTCTGTGGCCTTTGTTTTGCTTATTGTTTTTTAGTTAATGGTTTTGTGAGGGATCTATTTGCCAGCGAATCCAGTATTTCCTCAAAAGTGCAAGAGTTAGGGGGCTCACCTGGTAGAGTGTGTACCACATGGGATTAGTCCCACCCGCAGTGGCCATGTGTTTGAATCCGCCCTTTGCTGCATGTCATCCCCTCTCTCTCTCCCTGACTTTCCTGTCTCTCTCTGACTTCACTATCTGAAAAAAGGCAAAAATGCCAAAAAAATTACTTAAAAAAAAAAA